>NW_006800333.1:122970-127834 GCF_000485575.1 Poecilia formosa
AAATATTATCTTATATATATATTTTCTTGTAGATTACCAGTGAAGGTATCCAAAAGTGAACATACATTATTCAGCAAACCAAACATTTTGACATTATTATCGGGGTTGCTATTACCAAGAACCCAAAATAGAAGTCATGTTTGTTCATTTCTACTTTGTACATCATTCTGTCCACTCACTGTTTATCTGTCTTCCAGGAGAATCTTCAATGTAAGAAAGTGAGAAAATGTGTCCAAAACTTGTAACCTTAATTAGTGATAAACAAGGTTGAATTTAAACTTATTAAGCCCCCGAACAATTCTTAGTGACCAAAATATGAAAACATGGAAGGTTTGATTAAAACTAGAACCAGTCAGATTACAAGGAATATGGCTTTATTTTTTCTCAGTATAACTTGGACATCAGATAAATCATAATTAAACGTATTGAGAAATTAAAAACAACAGATTGTTAATGCACTTCAACTCTGTAAGAAGATCAGCCACATTTTTTTAAAATCAGAAATGTTTGTCAATTAAAATTTTTGTTTCGTGAAAATTATTTTTATGGTTAAAAAGTTTTTAAGAATTTTTTTGTTTGACTTTTTTTTTTAATCTTCCATCCATCCATTTTCTTTACACCCTTGTCCCTTAGTGGGGTCGGCAGGGGTGCTGGTGCCTCTCCAGCTAACGTTCCGGGTGACAGGCGGGGTCACCCTGGACAGGTCGCCAGTCCGTCTCAGAAGATTTATTTTATTTTTTTTGAATAATTGTGAAACAAATCTAACTCCATATACTGGGCTACACTGCACCTTTTGTTTCAGAGAAACACTGGGGATGTTGAGACAATGGAACATATTACACTGTCATAATTATGATGAAAAAAGATAAGTTGATTTAAGTAGAATTAAAGTAAATCTATAGTTTATTTATTTGTTCATTAATAACTTGAAAAGTAAAATTAATCGGGTAATATTTCGTTAAATGAAAACAGAAATATAATCGTTTAGTGTCATTCTGTTACACATTTAATACCAGTCGGTGGCGGTAATGCACCAATTTCGTTGTTTGCCAACCGCCAATAACCATCAAAGAAAGAGGAGGAGAAGAAGAAGAAGAAGAAGAAGAAGAAGCGACGCCATTACTAAATATTGATATCTGTTTTCACAGGTGGGTTAAGAACACAAGTAACAGATATGTCTCATGTTTAAAAGTGTTTGTAAGTTCAGGACAGTGTTTTATTGACAAAGATTCTATTTTAATATATTTTTGTGTGTTAGAAGTGACTGTTTTTTTCCGCTAGCTTAAATGCTAACTATCGTTACTATAAACACGTTGCATGTTGTTGTTTAATTTCGGGCATGCGCACAACTGGAGAACAAAAAGACAACCGTTTACCTGCCGGTTCCGCTTCAAAACAATTCAGTTAACAAAATGAAACCTGGAGATGTAGATATCATTAACTTAGTGCAGTTCGCCACAGCAAATTAAAAATAACGCAGAAAAACCGTTGAACAACAGCTCCAAACCACTGGTTCATTTTCCTCGGTCCCTGTGTTTGCTTCGCAACGCAAACCCGTTGCCATAGAAATGACTAACAACAGTTACACTATTATATCAATATTCAACAGTAAAATCCGTTGCTTATGTATTAACCCCAAATTAAGGCTGTTGCTAGTGGGTTTACCCTTGTGCCCAGCGCAGCAGTGAAAAACTTCAGTCCCCGTCCACCTGCTGAATGGAGGCCCTTCCGGTCTGTATAAATACCGGTCAGAGCGGACAATCAGCTCCCAGATTGATTATTTCTCCATCCATTTAGGAACCAGTGAGGCGCATTGCTGTTTCCAATAGGGTTTGTCATGTAAGGCTATTTCTGTGGGGTTAAAGGCAAAGCAGGATGTAGTCTGTGCCTCGCTGGTTCCGTCCAGATCACAACCGTGAAGCATCCGCTCTGACAAAGCAGAACCAGACTCAGCCTCCTGAAAGCGTAATAACGCACTACAGAGAGGAGAATTGAGGAGGTTGAGGACACTGAGATAGCAGAGCTGCTGCTGTGAATAGTAACAGCGAAAATTGCGGACTGTAACAGTAACGATGAGCAGAGCAGGTCAACAACTTATGCGCCTTTCCCCCTGGCTCTACTTCGGCAGTCCCGCTGTGCTCTACCCGGCCTCGCTCCGCTCTCCTCCGAAGTGATCGGGTTTTCACAGACCCTGCTGGGCATGTAGCAGGGGGACACCTAGTGGCGGTGGAGGGCATTGAGCCCCACCTCCAGACGTCCTACTCCATGTGCTGCTTCATAACTTTACAACAGAAACGCGTTGCCATTTTTCTGAGGCAACAGAAGAAGAGAGAGCTGATCTGATTTTTATAGCCTGATTGGGATTTTTCTGGGATTTCAAGAAGAGATGCCCAGTGGGAGGAATGCTGCAGAGCTGACAAGGTTTTAAATTAGTAAATACACATAAGCGTTTATGTAACCTTTCAAATAAAATAACCATTTTCACTGACACAAACTAAACAATAATGATGTAAACAGTGGAGTGAATAGGTATATTTTATAACCAAGGACAGGAGAGTTGCAGAACTGTTTATGAGACAGAGTGAGAGCTAGCTTCTTGGCATGAAAGGTTTGTTACAGAAGCAGACTTGTTTCCCAAAACTGTTAGAGTAAGGAAATGAACCACAGAGCAGCGATGGAGATGCTGCATCACACCCTGACCACTTTTAAAAAGAGGAAGAAGAACCCGCCTGCTTTCCATGAGCTACAGCTGAGATCACTCAAGCAGCTGTTGGACATTTTATAATATCTAAATCTTTATTTTTCCCGTAAAGGATGGAGAACAACATGGATGAAGACAGCTCTTCTACAGTCAATGTCAACAATGCCAAAAATCCTCTTAAATGTAAGTGACTCTATATGTATTTTACAGTTTTTGAGGATTAAAAAGTAACAATGCTACCCAAAAGCATTTCCCACATTTTTATTCCCTCTGCAGGAAGTTATAGTTTCTTAACATGGGCTGTAACAGGAATTGTTTTTATGTCACATGTAAAATTGAGCTTTAATTTTCTTGTATCATCTGAGAAATCTCTCTGCAAGCCAAATTTACTTGTATAGCACAATTCAGCAACAATTCAAAGTCCTTTACATGATGAAAACATAAAATGGAGAATAGATAGAATGCAGTGATGCAATAAGGAAAAAATAAACACAATTTTTAGTGTGGCCTAAAATTAGTGATGTTTAATTTATTATTCTAAATAATCATCTCTAAACAAAAATGTTTTTAACCTTGTGTTACGGCCCGGCTCAGAAGACCGCAACAAAATCATGGGGGGAGGGATACAACACCAAAAGACATTGTCACACAGGCTGACCTGTTTGGATATTTACATAAACTTACTGTGAGGAATTATGATCCTTTGGAGAAACTCTGGGTAAGAGTTTAAAACCCGCCGCGTTAGCTCTGGTTGGGCAGCTCAATATGAACAGCAGGAATAACTTGTAGCGAATTCAGAGGCGCGTTGTGGAGCGGTGAGAATGATTTATCTTTGTGAACGAACAATTACATGTGGCGTTTACATCTCAACACGCTGCCCGGCGTGTGGCTCTGTGTCTGTCTTCCCTGTAAAGTTTATGTCTGTGGTCCCGGTTGGCCGGAGCGTTTGTGGATAACGAGCAGCGCTAACCTGATCATGCAGGTTCAGCCCGGTGAGGAGCTTTAACGCTCTCCTCGGAGTCACGCATCACGCTGATTTTATATTATTTTATTATTATTTTAGTATTATTTTTCCGGTTACACCATGCATCAAACCATATCAAATGTGTCGTTACTTAGAGATAATGCGCGCGGAGATCTGAGAAACTCGTCCCATAAAGTCGATCAACCAGAATAGTTTCTGTGACGCTTATTAAAAACTCAACAGACACGAAATGGAACAGCTACTAAAGCCACATTAGCCGCATTGAATTAAATCTCCTGTTTGTTGCGCATTTCTGCGTAGTGCAGTGGATTACCTCATCATGCAGGGCCGGTCCAAGGCTGTATGAGGCCTTGAGCTGAATTTGATTTAGGGGCCCCTTTTGTTGCCCAAATCATCAGCACCTCTAACAGCTTCTGTGTTAGAGTTAGTTAAATATGGGAGAAGGGAGTAGTTTAATTGGCCAGCTTAAAAAGCAATAAGTTATAATCGCAGTTTACTAAATTGGATTTGTAAATTCAAAGATTGAACTGACAGCATCAGATTGTTGCTATGGTAACAAAACAATCTAACTATGAATATTGTTCTTTGAAGTTTTACAAAGTAAACTTGCCAGCTCCTTAAAATCTTGTATTTAAATTTTAAACAATTTAAAATCATTTATCTATGCCTAAACAATTGAATAACATTTGATAATCTCAATAAACAAATGTTACATTTATGTATCTGTGGTCTGTTTTAAACTATTTGCGTTTATGGGGCCCCTGAAGCCCTGATGGAGCCGCTGACTTAATTTGGATTAAACAGAAGTGCAAATTTGTTGTTTTAATACTAGTTTTGGGTTTAACCTGTTGGTCTCAGGTTGTCATTCACAATGACAGGGGTGTCAAACTCCAGTCCTCAAGGGCCGCTGTCCTGCAGTGTTTAGATGTGCCACAGGTAAAAAACAGTGAAATGAAATGGCTTAATTACCTCCTCCCTGTGTAGATCGGTTCTCCTGAGCCTTGCTAATGACCTAATTATTCTTTTCAGGTGTGGTGCAGCAGAGGCACATCTAAATGTTGCAGGACAGCGGCCCCCCAGGACTGGAGTTTGACACCCCTGGTCTAGAGTCAGCACACAGCTTCAGTTACTGCAGCTAGAAACTAGAAATCTGGGTGTAATGATGAAATATGACCTGA
>NW_006800333.1:128185-132450 GCF_000485575.1 Poecilia formosa
CATCTCATTTCGCAGCCTGCCTGTGCAGCTGGTCTCCTCTTTCCTTCACACTGCGCAAACGTGTGGAGGAGGCCTTGGTTTGGAGACACATGCATCCTCGACATTAGTGTAAAGCACATCCAAAATCTTGTTTTCCCGGGTGGAGTAACTGCCTACCTTTCACCACCGGTGAAACCACAGCTAGGCACCACAGGTAGTGAAAGGTGGTGGTGAAAGGTAGGCAGTTACTCCACCCGGGAAAACAAGATTTTGGATGTGCTTTACACTAATGTCGAGGATGCATGTGTCTCCAAACCAAGGCCTCCTCCACACGTTTGCGCAGTGTGAAGGAAAGAGGAGACCAGCTGCACAGGCAGGCTGCGAAATGAGATGCAGGTGATCGGTTTGTGTAATTGGCAACAAGAGACCGTGATTGGAGATCATCGATCATACACTTTTTCACGGAAATCGGCCGATTATGATTGGTGGCCGATCGATCGGCACACCTCTAAAAATTAGCTACCATGACATATCTCTACATTACAATGTCACCAGGTGTGTCTAAGCCCATCCATGCACAGAAGAGATGCTTAGAATAAATAATTGTGTAGATGTGCCATAACCTTCTTCAGCTGAAGAAAAACAAAAAGTGAAGTTATTTTTAGACCTAAAAAAAGAATGGTCTAGAGAAGAGGTGTCAAACTCCAGTCCTGGGGGGCCGCTGTCCTGCAACATTTAGATGTGCCTCTGCTGCACCACACCTGAATATAATAATTAAGTCATTAGCAAGGCTCTGGAGAACTTATCTGCACAATAAGGAAGTAACTAAGCCATTTGATTCCAGTGTTTTGTGCCTGTGGCTCATCTAAAAACTGCAGGACAGGACTAAAAACTGTGGCCCTCCAGGACTGGAGTTTGACACCCCTGGTCTAGAGTCAGCACACAGCTTCAGTTATTGCAGCTAGAAACTAGAAATCTGGGTGGAATGTTGAGATATGGCCTGAAGCTTCAGACACATAAAGACAGTTACAAAGTCGGCCTTCTGTCACTTGACAGACATTTTCAGGATTAAAGGACTAATGTCGCAACAAGGTCTAGAGAAACTCCCCCATGCATTTAAGGTCAGTCCCATTGATGACTGCAACAGTGTCTGTACAGTTCAGACTAAAAGGTCAATCCTCCAGCTGCAGCTGATCCAGAACGCTGCTGCTGGTGTTCTCACTAAAACCACAAGGATTGAGCACATCACCCCAGTTTTAAAGTCCTTACAATGGCTCCCTGTCGCTCAGAAAATAGACTTTCAAGATTTCTGTTGGTTGATAGACCGACTGAAAGGCTTGGCATCCAAGCTACGTCAATGACTTGTTGTTGTGTCAACCTTGCAGACCACTCAGATCTTCTGGTTCTGCTCTGCATCCCCAGAACCAGAACCAAACATGAAGAAGCAGCTTTCAGCTTCTGTGCACCTCAAATCTGGAACAAACTTCCAGAAAACTGCAAAACAGCAGAAACACTGAGTTCCTTTAAAACAAGGATAAACGCCCAGCTGTTTAAAACTTCTTTGGACCAGTAATCACTGGAACACTGACCAACATGTTCGATGTGTTTTGATGATTTTTAATGATGGAACTTGACAAAATGTAATATCTGTTTCTGGTTTCACAATTGGTGACAGCATGATGTGTTTATGATGGTTTTCTGCTTTCATGATGTAAAGCACTTTGAACATCCTCATTGCTGAAATGTGCTGTACAAATAAACTTTATTGATTGATTAATCAATAACTTATTGATTCTATTTTTTTTTTCAGCTGAAGAAGTGGAAGCATCAACACACCAGCTCTCATCTCTGTTTTTGGTGTGTTTGGGGTTGCTTTGTGTCATACTGACTGCAAACATCGTCTACAGTGAGTTTCACTTCAACAGAATATATTTTAAGTTGCTTCCTTTATAACAAGTATTTAGAGGTCTAAAGCATTAGGATGCAAGCGTTCAGCAGTAAGAGGAGATGTGAGGGTTGATAAAAAGTCAGGGACACTGAAGTGTTACCAAGAATCAGTTCAACTTAATGCTGCCCAGCTTGAAACCTGTCAAAAGATTTTTGGTTAAAGTTTTTATGGAAGAGCTAAAGGGGTAGTTCAGGAGAGGAGGATGTCTGGCTTGTGAACTGCAGGAATTTAACTTTGCTTTTTGTAGACATGGGCCGTGGTTCCCACCAGGGACTGGAGTGGTTTGATGCTGAGTGTGAAGCAGCTGGATAGAACTATCACATTGGCATACAGAACTTTGTTAAAAGCAGTAGCTCAGTGTTCATTTCTAGCAGTAGAGACTATAAAAAAAAAGCATTTGTTATATCAGACTAATGGTAAACATAACTGTCCATCTCTTAACTGATGGTAATGTCCTCTAAGTCAGAGGCTACGATTGTTTACTGAGCCCCTCTGAGTAGTCTCTGCCTTAAGTGGAGGAGTTTAACCCCTTAACCCGCACTGGAACACCCATGTGTCGTTTTTCCATTATATTTACCAGGGGTGAGATTTTAGGGTTTAAACTCTGCCGGTGTCCATTATGACGCTTTTATTGGGCAGCCTAGAGCCCCCTCACCCCCCTTTTGATTGACACAGCATTCGACCAATAAAGTTATGAAATGGCTTTTTCCGAGCCAATAATATCCAGAGAGCGACTTGAGCTCGTTTTGACATGCCTTTATCCTTTCTGGAATATTTCTGACTGGTCAACTCAGAGACTAAATCTAAAGCCACAGATGTGTAGCCAACATGTGTCCTGTCACAAAGACGTAAGGCATTTTGGAGTTTGATTTGACATGAATCCACCAGCTGCATGCGTAACCATGCACAATATGTCCGCCTTTGCTACGTCAGAGTCAGACTCTGTGCCCTCCTGGGGAATATGGGGGACAGTATCTGGGACCTGCCTGGTGTGTTCCTTGGTCTTCATGATGCTCTCTGCGCTTTAAACACAACCCTGAGACGATCGCAGAGCAGGTACATTTGTACCGAGACTTGATTACACACAGGTGGATTCTGTTTTTCATCATCAGTCATTTAGGACAACATTGGATCATTCAGAGATCCTTGTTGAACCTCTGTAGTGAGTTTGCTGCACTGAAAGTAAAGGGACCGAATAATATTGCACGCCCCACTTTGCAGTATTTTTACTTGATAAAAAAGTTTTAAATATCAAATTCATTTTGTTCCACCTCATGATTGTGTCCCACTTGTTGATTATTCACAAAATAATAAAAATTTTACATCTTTATGTTTGAAGCCAGAAAAGGCAAAAGGTTGAAAAGCTCCAGGGGGCTGAATACTTTCACAAGGCTCCTTCACCCCTCCTCCCCTTCCTGTTATCCATGCAGCTGTGGAGCTGAGCGCTCCCAAGGACATGCCTTGATAATAACATCTTATCGGACTTCTGCCGGGAGGCTGAGCAACGTGGTTTCATGGTCCCTGATGTCACCGCCTTCACTCATGTCTTTGTTTTGTCTGAATATTACTATGTGTGCTAATGTGTCCTTTCCTCTTTTAATTTCATTCCCCTTTTGTTATTTAGAAACTGTGGAGTACTGACTTTCAACCCAGAAAAGGAATTAGAACAAACTTAGAATCCAGAGAAACAACTTTAATTTGTGGAGTACTCACTTTTTAGAACAACACTGTCTGGTGGATGTTGAGCGGAGCTACGTCTGTGAAATATCACTACCAGCAGCGCGTAGCGGCGGTTGAAGAGCGAGAACAGAACCAGCGTCTTACACCGCCAGCCCGAAGACTTGAATTATTTTTCGGGTTATTTGTTTAGCTTTCTGACCGTGACCGAGTGAGTGTTGGTAGCTGTGCTGCTTTACCTGCTGTCTGGCCGCTCCGGATGTCCTTTTTTCCTGCTTTGAGCCTCGATGTAGCCAAACTCCGTCAAGCACTTGTTTTTTAAATGTCATATTAGATTTGTTGTGTTGATGCATTTTGACGTGCTTCACACCTGAGGTAATTTTCCGCCGCAACACGCAAACGTCCTCTTTCACTCAGAGCGTTAAAGTTCCACAGGACCGGATTTTTTGCCGCGCGCTGTGCAGTGTGAAGGAAAGAGGAGATGAGCTGCACACGCAGGCTGCGAAGTGAGATACAGGTGATTGAGTTTGGTGATCGGCAACAAGAAACAGTGATCGGCGATCACCGATCATACACTTTTTCACAGGAATCGACCGATTTTTACACCTCTACTTTTTAGATTATTCTAGTTTATCAGTATTTTTAGAAATACTGATAAACT
>NW_006800333.1:132639-138519 GCF_000485575.1 Poecilia formosa
ATACTTTTTAGTTTACTATGCAGAGACTCCTATTCTTCCAACCCAGAAAAAGAATTGGACCAGAGGATACTTGCTTATACTTATCTAGCAACCCTGAATAAGAGTATCTAGTTTTATATACTTTGAATCAACATTATTAGATCTTTTTCTTTCTTCTTTTGCTCTTTCCTTTGGAAAGAGAGTGAGAGAGAAACTGAAACATTTTGATGCTTCTCTGATACAGACAGATTCAAAGACTTTCTGACTAATTTGTGTGTTTTTATAGTGAGTCTGACGACGGCCAGTCGGGAGGAAAATATCACAAGACTTGCAACAGTAAAAAAGCAACTGATTGAGGAACAAAAAATGATGGAGAGAAAGTTTGAGGAGATGAACCGAGACAGACACCTGAGCGAAGTAAAATCGAGGCTTACCCAAGAGAGGCTTACTCAAGACAGAGGGAAGCTGAACAATAAGACAGAGGAGCTTAACAAAGAGAGAGACGAGCTGAGCAAAGAGAAAGAGGAGGTGAACAAACAAAAAGAGGAACTGAGCCAAGACAGAAACAAGCTGAAGTATGAGACAGAGAAGCTGAAAAAAGAGAGAGATGAGATGAGCAAAAAGAAAGAGGAACTGAGCAAAGAGAAAGAGGAGCTTAGCAAAAAGAAAGAAGAGCTGAGCAAAGAGAAAGATAAGCTGAGCAAAGATAAAAGGGAGCTGAGTAAAGAGAAAGAGGAGCTGAGTAAAAATACAAAAGAGACAAGCAAAGGGAATGAGGATCTCAGAAAAGAGAAAGAGAAACTGAGTAATGAGAAAAAGGAGCTGATGAAAGAGAAAGATAAGCTGAATAAAAACAAAGCAAAGCTGAGCAAAGAGAAAGAAGAACTTAGCAAAGACAAAAAAGAGCTGAGCAAAGACAAAGACAAACTAAACAAAGAAAAAGACAATTTAAGCGACGACAAAAAGAAGGTGAGCAAAGATAAAACGGAAATTAACAAAGAGGAAGATGACCTAAACAATTTAAAAATAGAGCTGACCAAAAAGGAAAATGAGCTGAACAAAAAGACAGAGGAGTGGAAGGAAGAGATGGATGAGCTGAATAAAAAGAAAGAACAGCTAAGCAAAAACACAAAGGAACTGAACAAAGAAAAAGAGAAGCTGAACAAAAGGAAAGATGAGTTGAAAAAATTGAAAGCAGAACTGAGCCAAGAAAAAAAGGGGCTGTCAAAGGAAATTAACAAAGAGAATGAGGAGCTGAACAAAATCAAAGATGATCTGAGCAAAAAGAGAGCAGAGCTGAGCAAAACAAGCGATGAGCTGAGCAAAGAGAAAGCAGAGCTGAACAAAGAGAAAGACGAGTTCAGCAAACAGAAAAGGGAGTTGAGCAAAGAGAAAGACAAACTGAACAAAGAGAAAGATGAACTGAACAAATACAAAGACAAACTGAGCAAAGAAAAAAAGGAGCTGAGCAAAGAAAATGATGAACTGAACACATACAAAGACAAGCTGAGCAAAGAAAAAAAGGAGCTGAACAAAAAGAACATAGAACTGAGCAATAAGAGAAAGGAGCTGGACAAAGAGAAAGATGAACTGAACAAAAGAAAAGGCAACCAGAACAAAATGAAAGCAGAGCTGAGCAGGAAGACAGAGAAGTTGAACAAAGAGAAAGAGGATCTGAATAAAAAGAAATTGGAGCTGAACAAAGAGAAAGAAGAGCTGAAAAAAGTGGATCTGAGCAAAGAGAAAACGAAGCTGAACACAGAGAAACAGGAGCTGAACAAAAAGAAAGTAGATTTGAGCAAAGAGACAGCGGGGCTGCACAAAGAGAAACAGGAGTTTAGTAAAAAGAAAGCGGATCTGAACAAAGCGAAAACAGATCTAAACAAAAAGAAAGAGGAGCTAAACAAAGAGACAGCGAATCTGAGCAAAAAGACAGAGCAGCTGAACAAAGAGAAAGCGGATCTGAACAAAGTGAAAGCAGATCAGAACAAAATGAAAGCGGAGCTGAACAAAATGAAAGTGGATCTGAGCAAAGAGAAAGCGGAGCTGAATGAAGAGAAACAGAAGCTGAGCGTATTAAGAAAGGAGTCAGAGAATCGATGCAAAGATAGAAATGCTCTTAAGACCTTCTACGACTACGTCATGAAATTTAAAACATTTCCAGTTTCAGAGTTCTGTCCTCCAGATAGTAATTATATTTCTAGATTACCTTTGAAACTCTTGATTACTCATTTTATTTTTGAAATATTCTGTTATAAACAGTTTTTCAAGACATAGCTGACCATTATTATCACAGGTAGAGTGCTGAAGGTCACTTTTCTGACCACAAAGTGAGCCAGTAAAATGAAGTCATTAGCAACAGGTTTACAGCCAAGTTTTAATTTCAGAGAATATTGTTTTTGTTTTTTAGTGAACCCTGTGGTATGCCACTTCTGACTAGAATATCGTAATTTAATCACCTTCCAATATTGATCTGCACTCTACCTTTAAAAGTTTTGCTTGAGTAATTTTGATGATTGAAATGTTAAATAAGTCCACATAGATTTCTTCTAGAAATTAATTTTTTTCTTTTTGAGATTTTACCAAAGTTTCACTTTATTCTGCTCTTTCCCCTTGTCTAGTGAGACCAAAGTGTCTGGTTTGCAGAGCAAAGGAACCTTTATACAAGGGACACTGCTACTTCATTCAGGATGATTTAAAAAGTTCGATGACCTGGGATCTAAGTCGAAAGTTGTGCCATGTATTTGGTTCAGATTTGGTTGTAATTGATGATCTGCAGGAGCAGGTAAAACAAAACGCCACCACGACTCTTGAAGTTTAAAACTAGTCTGGAAGTTTCTGGAAGACTGATAGCTTGATAATACTGTATCACACGTACTAGATGAATCAGCATCTCCTAATTACAATTTTTTAAGTCACAATAGAAAACACAAAAGAGGAGGAGGTGTGACTTTGTAGATTTGTGTTTCTATAATGTAAAGCACTTTGAAGTGCTTAGTTGTTGAAATGTGTTGTACAAATAAACTTGATTGATTGATAGCCTGATGTAACAAAGATTTATGACAGTCTAAAATAAAATCTGTTCACAGGAATTTATCACCCTTCAAATCAAATACTACGAAACTTGGAAAAGATTCTGGATTGGGTTATATCATACACCAGGCGGATGGGTCTGGGTTGATGGACGTAAGAACACCCTTGAGTAAGAACTATTATCTAAAAATATTATTTAAAGCTGCAGTATGTAACTGTTGTTGGAAATATTTTTTCATATTTGTTGAAACTGTTGTCATGTCCTAACATGGTATCAGACAGATGTGAAAAATTGGGCTCCTCTGCCTTCTCCCAATGCTCTGAGTGCTAACTGGAAACAACCAATCCGAGCCCAGGGGCGGGTCTTAGCGCTGTCAGTCACAATCTAGTGTGGCGACGCTGGTCACCCTCTTCTTCTTAGGGGGTGGTGCATTTCTTCAGAGTGCAATATGTCAGGGAGGAGGTGGAAGGGCGTCGATCACAACTGTCACACCATGGTGACAGTTTTAGCAAAGATGTAAAAAAAAAATTTGTTTATAAAGGTTACATAGGTAGAAATGTAAATATATTTAAATAGATTTTCCACAAGCTTGTAGAAGAGTAAAATATACTGAGTGACAATGACTCCAGGATCTCCCAGGACTTCTTCTAAAACCAAACCGTGGTGGACTGAGACATGTTATGTACCGCTACTCTCACCCTAGCTCATTATTTTTTGTCTTCCTTTTTGTTGGACTGGGAGTAGGGCTGCAGCAATAGATACATATGATTGTACAAACAAAAACGAAAGGGGGAAAAACAAAATGGGCAGCTAAAGGAATGCACAACGTGGTGAGGCTTACCTTAAGAGTCCATTCACACCCGCTGACATCCCGTAGAGAAGGGCCAGCCTACACCATCCTTCGTCCATCAGACGCTCAGCTCAATAATTTTTTTTCTTTAACATGTAGTTGTTTCTCTTCTTTTCCTAAAACACACTAAATATAATTCCGGCTTTTGCCAAAAGTCAAAACAACAAAAAACAAACTTCAGCCTGGCCAAAACATCCGACGCTCTCCTCTGGGCTGATCCATCCTGGGGTGAAGGTTCTCTTCTTTCTTCTAGCACAGGGGTGTCCAAAGTCGGTCCTCGAGGGCTGGCAACCTGCAAGTTTTAGTTCTCTCCCTGGTTTAACGCACCTGGATCAAATGATGGCTCGTTAGAAGCCTAAGAAGAACATTGACTTGCTGAGAAGATTGTTACTACCACCAGGGAGAGATCTAAAACGTGCAGGATGCCGGCCCACGAGGACCAACTTTGGGCTCCCTTGTTCTAGAACCTTCCCGCACCGTAGTGTTAGTTATTTTTCTTAACAAAAGTCCACTGCTGCAGCAGCTCCAAACACCAACATTTTTGCTTTTAAAACCAGCGCAGTTTTAAAAGCATCCAGGACTAGTTAAACATGTTAGCTTAAATATGTTGCAATTTTCCTATTACCTAAAGAAATTGCTGTTTGTGATAAGCCATAATTACTTTAAAAATCTACATCTTTTGTTATATTTTTCACCCATGGAGGTCGCCATTTTTTCACCGCTGGGTTGACTACGCATTTTGGTCCATTCTGTACTGGAGTCTACAGAGTAAACAGAGGAAGGCTAACTTTACCCCAGTAGTTGTTTATCATAGTGCGTTTGACTGGTGTCATTTTAGATAATGCCACACTGTGTCACTATCGGCTGTGATAAAAAAAATATAAAAACAAATAAAAAATGAGACCGGATCTGGATAATTTCCCACATAAACAAGGGAGAGTGCTGCGCAAGAGGCGGAGAGGAACACAACGGAGGACCTAATCTGGACCCTGGACATTTCTCCACAACTCTCATTTGTACCAGTAGAACCAACAAAGGCTCTAATAGGTGATCGTTACCTTAACAAGCTGGATGCTCTTTGAGATGCTAACAGGAGATATACTGCCTGCGCCACTGACATCACCAATCCGATGGGATCCATGGAGGTTCGGGTCGGTGGTAACAATCTGGTGTGGCTGTTACCACCACACTGGACTCTACACAACACAGCTGGTGCTGAACCGGATACAGCGCTACAGACAAGCAGCGTTAATGGCGCTGGAACACCGGTACTGTGAAACCACTACCAACACCAAACAAAGTTGAGACCCTGAACTTCTGTTGCCTAACCGGACACAGAGCTCCAGAAGTTCTTCCTTATATCACACAGTCCGACCAGAGGTACATGTCATTCATTGTTTCATTATGAAGCTGAATGCATCAACAGCAGCCTCTACGGCCAACTCTGTCCTCTTCCTCTGTTTGCTCCTTCTCATCTTCATCACCTCTTGTTATTTCTACGGTCCAATTGATTTCAGTGCACTCCGGTTCAAATTAAAAAGGCTTAATAACAGCACTCATCACTGTTTTGGCTGGAGGAACCAGGCAGTTGGACCATTACACGTCATTTACCCAGAATGCATTGCAGCGTGAACAACATGGCGACATTCCTGTGAAAATATTTTATTAAAATTTATAAAAACTAAATAACCTACAGTATTTTTACTGTACTGCTTTTACTTCTAAGATAAATATTTCCCAAATAAGATCTACTTTTATGACTAATCGTGGTTCCCTTTAAAGCTTGGGCTGGCTATGACCCGCCACCCCCAGTTAACCTTCAAATGTGCCATTAATAAAAATAAAAACAAATAATCAGGAGACGGAAGGAAATGTGAGCATGTTACAGATTGGGTTCATTGTTCTGTTTGGACGTCCAATGATGTCAAAGCTTACTGGGCTTCTTCTTTTCAGCACGAGCTTCAGACGTCTGATCAGGCCCAAGAACATCCAGTTTTGGAAAAACAAAAAACGTTCT
>NW_006800333.1:139072-147536 GCF_000485575.1 Poecilia formosa
TAAAATATTTTTGTTTCATTAGGTTTATTTACATTTTCAGCTTCGTATAGTGTCATTTATTTCTTAAACATCTAAGAAAATTTCAGATGTACCAAAATCCTGAATTGCTGATGGGGTTGAATAATTTTAGATTCAACAGTAAAAACAAACAGACTGAGCCTACGCAGCTACCACAGGTTTGAGTCCCGACCTGTTGACCTTTTTCGCATGTCCTCCCTCTTTCTCACAACCCACTTTCCTGTCCATTCAAAGTCAAATAACGTTCACTAGAGCCAAGAAAGTCCTTTACAAAATTTGATTTTTAAAACATTTAGATCTCCAAAATCCAATCTTCCAAGTTTGTAAAACACCTTTTATTTACTGTGAGTCTAGTTTCTTTTCAAGTGTGTATTTATTTATACAGAGACAATTATAACTGTCACATTTAGATGCTGACAGTTTTCAGTTTGATGTCAATAAGCTGCTGTACAAATTTTATCTTATAAATGTTCTGAGGTTCATGTTTCTGTCTTAAAGCTTCTGGATGAAAGGGATTCCCCATACTTCAGGAGCAGCTCTGCATATACCACAAAGAACAGCCACAGACAGCTGGAGAGCAGAAGACAAAAATGCGCACAACAGTTTCATCTGTAAGCGTCCGGTGACTGTCTGGCCCTATAACTAACACTGTTTTCTTAAAGTTTCAACAAGGATTACTCAACTGTGTCATCAATTTTTGCTTTTAAACGACAAATCTAAATTTTATGTCCACAGCGACAAGCCCGATTAACTATTAGCAACCCTGCTGAAGGGCTCTAGGGCAAGGCAAATTATTTCTAAAATTTGAAAACAAGGTGTCAGAAGTCTCCCTTGCATCAACCTCAATGCAATCTGACAAAAGCCCAGGTCCAGATGGTATCCCATCAGAATCTTTCAAGCAATTCTCAAACCTACTTTCTGTACAGCTTAGGCCACCATTTCCAATTGCTTTAAACAAGGATCCCTCCCTTCACCATTTTACAAAGCTTGTATCACACTTATTGCAAAAAAAGGGGAAAGATCCAATGGATTGCACCTCATGCAGGCCTATTTCTCTCCTGAATACAGACGTCAAAATTTAAGCCAAAATTCTTGGTCGCAGGCTGGAAATCGTTCTACCAAAAGTTATTTCAAAAGGCCAAACTGGTTTCATTAAAGGTCGGCCTCATTTTAAAGTTAGAAGGCTGCTTAACAGTGTTTTGTCTCTTTGACTATTCTTTTGCAGTCCTTAGTAGATTCGGCTCTGGGGGAAAAGTCATTTCATGAATTAAATGATTGTACCATCTGCTACAGTCTGTACAAATTTAACACCTCAAAACCATTTAAATTACAAACAGGCACCCATCAGGGCTGCTCTCTAAGCCCCCTGCTTTTTGATCTGGCCCCTCGCCATTGCAATTAGTATCAGTAAGGAGATATCAAGCATTCAGAGCAATGATATGGAACATAAGGCATCGCTTTATGCAGACGATCTTTTTAACGATCTTTTTATTTCCACTTCATCAGCCTCGTTGTGTTTTTCTCTCGATCTGTTTAGCTAATTTGGTCAGATTTCTGTGTATAAGCTGAACCTTACCAAACGTGAGCTTTTCCCTCTAGGTCAGTGTTTCTCAACCCTGGTCCTCACCGACCCCCTGTCCTGCATATTTTAGGTATTTCCCTTCTGCCACACACCTGAATTGCATCTCTGGGTGATTAACAGGCTTCTGCAGTACTTGATGGTTATGCAATCATTTGAATCAGCTGTTCTGGAACAGAGGCACATCTAAAACATGCAGAGCAGGGGGGCCTGAGGACCAGGGTGGAGAAACACTGGACTAGGTAGTAAAACAAATATGTCAGATTTTCCTACTGCCTTCTCCTATTTCTGATTTTATTATCAGGCTGCCAGCCTTAGACGCGTAGTGTTTGGTATTTTACTTTGCTGACCGTCCTGTCTGGGTGATCATGGAATTACACAGTGACAACAATATATCCATTCTGGCCTTTACTCAGTTTCTTTGCCAGAGTCAGCGATGGCATAGCAACTTTGAAAAAATAACTTTAATTGGATTACTGATTACTCTGAAAAAACAACTTAGTTACTTTACTGATTACTTAATTTGGAAAGTAACTAAGTTACATTAGTAGTTACTGCCGCCACCTCAATATAAATATTACATTGAGCTTTGCCGATGCTTACATAACTGCAAGTTATTTTATAATGGTAACATAAACAATGTATATCCACTTATAAGGTTGAACTGAAGGGGAGATTGTTTAATGATTACAACAGTCCAAAAAAACGAAACAAAAACTAGTATTTTTTGCGTGTTTTTGTGTAATGGTGCATTCACACCAAACGTGTTTCACACATCTGATTTACATTCAAAGTATGTGGAGAAGCGTCAAGGACACCTCGCAGCGCGATTCGTCCGTCTACCGCAGCGCGATTTGAAGCGTTTGACGCGTCAAGTGTGTCCAACAAATAGGCTGGTGGCAACAGAAAACAACGGCTAGAGCGATTTTAACTCCTCTAACACTCCATCAGCATGCCTCAACTTACTTTGAATGTAAAGCAGACTCACCTGATGCATAAAACGCTAGGTGTAGGGAAAAATGTCAAGTGTCAGCATTCAAAGTGCACACACGTCAAACTTGAAGCGGACGCGTTTGGTGTAAACGCCCCATAAATAGGATTTCAGAGTCCCTGCCACCATCCTCCAGGTTCTGTGTTTGCTGTCAGAGCGCAGCGCACAGCGCTCCTCCTGACGCTCCACAACTCGGATGGCTGCACAGATTTGTGACACCTATCTTAATCTTAATGATTACATTGGCCTTTATCTGTACATCTTTAAGGACACGTTCATTCGTGGCTGTTTTCACATTTATTGTGCAGTCCAGATTAGTCTTGATGTTTGCAGTTTTCTGGAGCGTGTCACAAATATATTAACTTGACATTAAGTTAACTCTGCAAGATACAGCTGGATGGATCATCCAGGAAATGATGGATGTTACTCCTTGTTTTTATTTGTATTACATGTCCACCCACTAGGGGCACTGTTATGCCAGGAGCATGTGTTATTGGTTCGTGTGCTTCTTCTTTTGCTCTTCTGTCTGGCTGTTCGGTAGATGCACATGGCGGAATAAAGTTGAGTAAAGAAACGAGTTATTTTTACTGACTAACAATGGACAGGGAGAGCCCAACTAATATAACCTGGATGTCAGTCAAATTCTCAGGTTTATTATGTGTCTCTGAGCAACTTCACATTCAAAAACAAGCCCAAAAAATGCAACCTGCAACTCATTACCAATTTGCAAGCGACTTTCGAAAAGAAACAAGCGCAAAATGGCTTATAATAATTGGACTTGGCGACAGAAACTCAAAATAGTTGCTGTTTTTCTAGCAACAAATTGCGCATCCATTGTTTACATTTCTTTAGTGGTTTGTTATCACAGCTTATAACTTTCGCATAGATCGGTGGTCTCTGCCCAAGCTGCGCAGAAGGAATGAAATTGAATTACTAAAGAAAATAGTAACGCACAGTGATTTGGATAAGTAACTTTAAAATGATGACTGGATTTGACATAGCAACACGTTAGACTACTTGTTACTGAAAAAAGGGGTCAGATGAGTAATGTGTTACCGACATCACTGGCCAGAGTGTGCACTGTTAGAAACCATCCCATTAGTGAACCCAACCTGTAAAGGGCTGACTTGGTGGCTTTATAAAATGTTGACTATGGCAGAGACCTTCTCACTTAAAACCTCAAGGGAAGAAGACTTGAACATGACTACCAGATGAGACATGGGCCTCTATACTTAAACTTGTGAATGCAACATCTCTCTCTGTGTGTGCGCCATTGTCTCATTCAGTTTAGAGTGGTACATAAAGCCCACTTCTCCAAAAGCAAACTATCTCGTATCACCCACACTGCTGAAGCCACACTGGGTCATATGTACTGGTTCTGCCCCAGTCTGGGTCAGTTCTGGACAGATGCTTCTCATACCCGGCCCAGGTTTCTCAGAGTGGCAATAACACCAGGCTCTCTTTTGGCTCTTTTTGGCTTCAGCGGTGGGGAATTACCTTTGCCAGCCTCTGAAAGACAGGCATTGTCGTTTTGCATCTCAGTTCTGACCTGCTCCTCCAAAGCACAATCAGTGGTTATAAGATCTTAGGTCATGCTTGAAACTGCAAAAAATGTATCGTCTCTTCAGCACTCAACTGGAAAATTTGAAAAAAAAAAGGGCCCTTTTCTCGACCCATTACAAAATATTCAATATTTCAGATGAACGGATTTTTAATAAAATGTGCTCCGTTTTTGTCAGGGGTTTGACCTGCAGTGACACTGCAGTGACCTTAATGGGAGTGAATGGGATTCATTTGTAGAGATTATTTTTCTGTACTTTATTTTATTATTTCTTATCTATGTTGGATAAATACTCCTTTGTAACCAGAGGATCTTACCTGTATAAGAAAAAACTTTAATAAAAAGACAGTGATAAATAAAACCATAATCTCATCTGTTGGACTGCTGAAGCAATTTTTAAGATTCTTAAACTTCCTCCATTTCCTGTTTGCTCATCTGAACAAACTGTTAAAGTCAAACACACCATTAAGCTTCTTAACTGTGGTAACAAATGTATTAAATTAGGGCCTTATCGATCCTTTTTATCGTTTAATTTGAGGCACTTTTTGTGCTTCAGAGGTATTTGACACATTAGGGCTGCGTTCTCACTGCAGGCCTTAATGCTCACTTCCGATTGTGTCATGAAATCAGATTTTTTGTTTTGTTTGGTTGTTCACATTCCAAATATATGCAACTTGTATGCGATCCTCCATGTGAATCACACACGACATAAAAGTGACCCGCATGCGCAGTAGAGGAAGCAGGAACGTCACATAGAGAGTGCTCAGTGTTTGTGGAAGTAAAGATGGATGCTCATGGTGGAGCCCATCTGGTTATTTTAAAGTTGTTGTCCAACCGGAGCCATCGCATTAACAACTTAAAGCTCATTATCGTCCACCATGGTGGATGTTTTTCTAACGTTTTCCACGTATCAGATTGCAGAATAGTGACTTTTGTGGAGTACCAATGACGTTCAGGTCGAATAATGCGACCTGCCCGTACAGACACAGGTCACATTTGAAAAGATCAGAAACGAATTAGAACCAAATGTCCAAGTTGCCTGGGTTGCATTTGTAAAAATCAGATCTGTGTTGTACAAACTGTCATAAAACGATCAGGTGCAGGTCGCATTAAGGCAAAAAATCTGATTTGGGTCACTTTACACTGCAGTGTGAACGTAGCCTAGGAGAAATATTCTGTGCATTTAACTATATATTACTAGTTTTGTTTATTCAATCTGAAATTCTCAGACACACCCACTATTGTTAAAATTAACTCTCCAGATACTAAATGTCTGGTCTGGACTCCGTATGTTGTGTGTCCTGTGTGATCACATAAGGACTGTAACATATTGGGGTCTCGTCCAATTCCAAAGGATTGTTTAGTTATTTGGAGGACCATTCAGTATCGTGATTTATACGAACGCGGTTTTGCTTGTGGCAGCCCTGAAAGTTTGTTTGCCAGGTGTTTAGTTACTCCTTTGTGGGTGGCACTTTTAGTCTCAGGTTGTTGGAGCGTTTTTAGAACTCCATAATTTTAGGGTAAATTTCTCTTTGGTTTGGCATCTAGGAGTGTTTTTTTTTCCTCTTTCTCGTTTGTCTTAATTTATTTATTTATTTATTTTTTTAACAATCCTACTATTGAGCAATTTGATGGTTAAGTAACACTTTTTGTCATTTGCTGCTCAGTTTTCGATTTCTGTATTCAAACAGTTAAAAGAAGGAAAGATGAAATCTGAAATTCTCTCTCCGTTGATTGAAGTTGATGTTTTCCTCAAACCAGCGCTTCAACCTAGCCTTCATTCTCAGACTAGTCCTGAGGCTGTTTCTCACGGCGCTGGTGTCGAAAACACTGCTTCCGATCTTTGTGAGCTGGAGTTGCACCTTGAACTCTGCTACTTGGCTCTTAGAGAAAGAACTGGATCATGAGTTTGAACCTCGTAAATTGGAGGCTGAAGCAAATAAACAGGTTTGTTTAAAGAAACATTTTAATGCATGTATGTCATTATGGTGCAGGAATTCAATGGAACAGTTGTTGAAGAATTAATGGAAAATAAAAATCTTGTTTGTTTAAATGCTAGAAGAGGCACTAAAGTTACTCACAATAATTTTGACTCTGCTGGCAGGATTTAGTTCATGGCAGGTAGTTAAAGATACAACAACAGGAGTGACAACTATCGCAAATTTATTTCTGTTACTCACTATCGCAAAGTAACAGAAATAAATTTGAAAGACATAACACAGGAGGTTTGCAGAAATGGTGTTCCAATAGTGTTGATTGGGAAACATTTAGGCTTGTAAGCCATCAGGAATTACAGAATATGAATTTGAATATGGAAGTTGATAACTTAAATTGCTCTTTTTGTCAAGCTGTTTTACAAGCTGCTAACCAATCTGTTAAGAAGGAAGGTCTAAAAGAAAATCGATCCATGGTGGACAAAGGAATGAGACAAAGAAACCAGAAGTTAAAGTAAAGCTTTTAAAATGTTGAAAATGAATCATATCTCCCAGAATCAAGAGGTTTCAAGTCATTGTGAGAAGAACTATAAAAAAATGGAAAAAGGGATTGTTGTAGATATTTATTTAATAGGAAGAGAATCACAGGTTAATAAGTATGGACAATGATGAGGAAAATGATTGTGAATAAAAGAATATGGTTATATATGTTTACATTTATACAACATTAATATATTTATACAACATTAATATATTCTTGCAATATATTATCTTGATCTAGGATCTGAGTCCAAATTTTGTACCACAAACAATCTATTGTGAAATATGACAATAAAAATTCCTGAATCCTTAAATCTCTTTAAATGTAAAGAAATATACAAAAATAATTTGCTAAGCAAATACAATAAGATATGATTATCCCTTTTATGAGTTTGTTTACAGACATAAGTAGATTTTATTTATATCATGTTTTAGAAAAATGTTTTGAT
This sequence comes from Poecilia formosa, assembly GCF_000485575.1. Classification (NCBI taxonomy): domain Eukaryota; kingdom Metazoa; phylum Chordata; class Actinopteri; order Cyprinodontiformes; family Poeciliidae; genus Poecilia; species Poecilia formosa. The sequence goes on from NW_006800333.1 coordinate 146,145, forward strand.
TTTGGTGATGCTGTATGTATGAAAGTAATAAGGATAGAAGGATTCTTTTATTGTTATACCACCTAGCTTATTCGGATTCAAGTCCCAGATTAAGAAATTCACTACATAATAAATAAAAAACAGAGTAAATTATGTGATATATCGATATGTGCGTGTAAATAATTCATGAGATGAAACTGTGTTAGGTGCAGCTTGAGTTCAGGATTCTGAGGCTGACAAACTGTTTCTCAGCCTGGTGGTTTGTGTGCAGGATGTGTGTTGCCTCAAGGTTTTTTTCTCATTTCATTCATCTGTTCAAGGTGGAAAATAGAAACTTCCACAGTGCTCTGATGCAAAAGATGCAAAACAAAAATTTATTTAACAGTTTTTGTGTAACCCTTAGTTAACCTCCACAAAACAAAACTACAGTAGAAAATTACCAATTATTTCTCCCCTCAGATTTGGGTATACTGGGCTACACAGCACTCTGTTATGGGGATGATGAGACAATAGAACATATTACACTGTCAAAATTATGACTTAGGAAAATAAGGTTTATTCAAACTTTAAAACGAATTAAACTTAAACTAGATTTGATTAAATTATTTAGCAGTAACTTGGAAAGTAAAAGTTATAATATTTTGCTATATATTAAGCTATATAATCCTTGAGTGTCATCATATTCCAGACTTCATACCAGTAGGTGGCGGTAATGCACCAATTTTGTTGTTTGCCAATAACCATCGAAGAAAAAGTCAGCCTTGCAGCACAGCCATTCTTTAAGACTGATTTCTGTTTTCACAGGTGGGTTAAGTGCACAAGTTATAGATAGGTATCATTTGTAGAAGTGTTTCGAAGTGCAGGACAATGTTTTATTAACATCAATTCTGTTTTGAGATATTTCTGTGTATTAGAAATTACTGTTTTTTTCCGCTAGCTTAAATGCTAACTATCGTTACTATGAACACTTTACATGATATTGTTTACGCTGCGCATGCCCGAAACGGAATTGTTTTGTCGCTTCATAAATAAAATGAAACCTGGAGATGTAGATATCATTAATTTAGTGCAGTTCGCCACAGCAAATGGAAAAGAACGCAGAAAAACCGTAGAACAACAGCTCCAAACCACTCGTTCATTTTCCTCGGTCCCTGTGTTTGATTCGCTACGCAAACCCGTTGCCATAGAAATGACTAACAACAGTTACACTATTATATCAATATTCAACAGTAAAATCAGTTGCTTATGTATTAACCCCTAATTAAGGCTGTTTAAAAAGCGTAAGCGTAATAACGCACTACAGAGAGGAGAATTGAGGAGGTTGAGGACGCTGAGATAGCAGAGCTGCTGCTGTGAATAGTAACAGCGAAAATTGCGGACTGTAACAGTAACGATGAGCAGAGCAGGTCAACA
>NW_006800333.1:148721-152424 GCF_000485575.1 Poecilia formosa
TTTTTATCCGATTACTCGATTAATCGTAAGAATAATCGATAGATTACTCGATTACTAAAATATTCGTTTACAACAGCCCTAGTTTGTATTTATGCTCAGATTTGCATAAACATTAGATCATACATTTCAGAAATCTAAGAAACTAATGTTTCCAATCTGGAGTTTTTTCTATTAATGCAGAATCAATCTACTTTAGGTTATCAGAAGTTCATAATATTACTCAAGTGAATGTAAAAAGTACAGTGCAGTAAAAGTATTCCTATAAGTACTTTTCCCATCCTAAAAATTACTGAAGTAAATACAGTAAGTTACTGTATTTACAGTAAATATACAGTAAATACAGTACTGTATTTATACAGTACTCACCTCTGAACATAGATACAATTATCCTGTTGTTGTTCAACTGGCAGGACAAAGTTCATGTTTTACAACTGGTCTCATCACCGAATGAGTAACTGTGGTCATTTGTTAAAGTATCTTCTACAAGAGCAAAGATTGTAAAACATATTATATGCATCAGAGTGTAGATATATTTTATAACCAAGGACAGGAGAGTTGCAGAACTGTTTATGAGACAGAGTGAGAGCTAGCTTCTTGGCATGAAAGGTTTGTTACAGAAGCAGACTTGTTTCCTAAAACTGTTAGAGTAAGGAAATGAACCACAGAGCAGCGATGGAGATGCTGCATCACACCCTGACCACTTTTAAAAAGAGGAAGAAGAACCCGCCTGCTTTCCATGAGCTACAGCTGAGATCACTCAAGCAGCTGTTGGACATTTTATAATATCTAAATCTTTATTTTTCCCGTAAAGGATGGAGAACAACATGGATGAAGACAGCTCTTCTACAGTCAATGTCAACAATGCCAAAAATCCTCTTAAATGTAAGTGACTCTATATGTATTTTACAGTTTTTGAGGATTAAAAAGTAACAATGCTACCCAAAAGCATTTCCCACATTTTTATTCCCTCTACAGGAAGTTATAGTTTCTTAACATGGGCTGTAACAGGAACTGATTTTATATCACATCTTTAATCTTTTTGTATCATCTGAGAATTATGCGATACAAATAAACTTTATTGATTGATTAATCAATAACTTATTGATTCCATTGCTTGTTATTTTCAGCTGAAGAAGTGGAACCATCAACACTCCGGTGCTCTTCTCTGTTTTTGGTGTGTTTGGGGTTGCTTTGTGTCATACTGGCTGCAAAAATCGTCTACAGTGAGTTTCACTTCAACAGAATATATTTTAAGTTGCTTCCTTTATAACAAGTATTTAGAGGTTTAAAGCATTGGGATGCAAGCGTTCAGCAGTAAGGGGAGATGTGAGGGTTGATAAAAAGTCAGGGACACTGAAGTGTTACCAAGAATCAGTTCAACTTAATGCTGCCCAGCTTGAAATCTGTCAAAAGCTTTTTGGTTAAAGTTTTTATGGAAGAGCTACATGCGTAGTTGAGGATGTGCGGACATACCATCATTCAATATCTACATGCTCCCACCAGCTCAGGTTATAACAGTAAATAAGATTATGTGCCATAACTATGCAGATGATACACAGCTCTACATCACAATGTCACCAGGTGACTCTGAACCCATCCAATCACTGAATAGATGCTGAGAACAGATAAATGCATGGATGTGTCAAAACTTTCTCCAGCTGAACAGAAACAAAACCGAAGTTATTGTATTTGGACCTAAAGAGGAGGGAACTAGAATCAATGCTCAGCTTCAGTTATTACAACTAAAACCTAACAATCAGCCCGAAACCTGGGAGTACTCTAACCCTGGATTCTTTTGAATACATGATAGCAGGATTTCCGCTGTTTTGAGGTGGCCTGGCATATGTGATGGATTTGGGCCGACTAGCGAACACTCACATTGACATGCTGTAAGAAAGAAGCGCAAGTTGTTTGGGATCTCACAGGCAAACTTTGGACACTAAAACTAGTTGGTCCGGCAGTACCGCCATATTAATTTGGATGGTTGAAATCTACAGAGAAGTACTGTAGAGACTCTAGGGTAGTTTAACATTTAAAATCTGGCCAACCTAAAGCATTTTGCATATTTTGTCTGAATTGGCTTCCTGGGTCAGCCTGGCTGTCTGGATATTTCAAATCTCCTGGAAGATATGTTAACAAAAGCACTCTTTTCCATCTCCTCTCTCTCTTCCGAAGACACCCGTGAAATCACCCAAGAACTTACTCTTAGATAATACCGCCTTATCACAGACTGCGAGAACTATTCACAGACTTGACACATTTCATGGCCACACCTACACAATCCCTGATGTCACTACCTTAACTGGCTCTGCTATATTAATGTTGCCACATGTCCCTTTTCCTGATGTCTCATTTCTTCCCCTGTCCATCTGTATAGTTCATTAGTTTTAGAAATTTTGAACTTTTAGAAATTATTATGCAGATAAACTCCTACTAGTTTTTCCAAAGAAACTCGTTCTGACTTATAAATTAGGGAGTAATTGTAATGATCTTGCAGCCCAGAAAATGAATTAGAATAAACTCATAATCCAGAGAAACACATCTAGAGAAACTACTCATTATCCTAGATCAACATTTAGGACCACCTACTTTACTGAGTCAAACATGGAGAACCAACACTTTTACTTCTCTAGACCAATATTTACCTCAATTTTATCCATAGAAACTCCTTCTAGTTTATAAATTATGGCGTACTTTTGCTTATACCAGGAGTATCTAATTTATATATTCAGGAATTAGAACAAACTTAGAATCCAGAGAAACTCATATTAGCTTATCAAGAGAAACTACTCATTACCTTAGATCAGCATTATCATGACAAGAATAGAGAGAAACCGCTACTATTTTATAAATCATGAAGTACTTAGTCTGAAACATGGGCTTATACTTTTTCCTTTTTTGCTCTTTCTCTTGGTTTGTTGGTTTGTTGTATTTCCTTCTAATTCATGTAAAGCATTTTGAATGACCTAGTTGCTGAAAATGTGCTATTTAAACAAAATGACCTTATCTTATTCTAACAATACTGTCTAATATTCTAATAGTGTTTGAGAGAGAAACTGAAAATGTTGGTGCTTCTCTAATACAGATAAATTCACTGACTTTCTGACTGATTTGTGTGTTTTTATAGTGCGTGTGATGACAGCTAATCAGCAAGAAAGTATCAAAAGCCTTATAACAGAAAGAAGACATCTGATTGAGGAACAAAAGATGATGGAGAATGAGATTGAGGAAGTGATCCAAGACAGACACCTGAGCCTAGTAAAAGCAGGGCTTATCCAAGAGAGGCTCACTCAAGTCAGAGAAGAGCTGAACAAAGAGGGAGACGAGCTGAGGAAAAAGAAAGAGGAGCTGAGCAGAGAGAAAGAAGAGCTGAGCAATGAGAAAGATGAACTGAACAAAGAGAAAGAAGAGCTGAGCAGGAAGACAGAAGAGCTGAGCAAAGAGAAAGACAAACTGAGCAAAGAGAAAGAAGAGCTGAGAAGGAAGACAGAGGAGCTGAGCAAAGAGAAAGACAAACTGAGTGAAGAGAAAGACAAACTGAGTGAAGAGAAAGACAAACTGAGTGAAGACAAAAAGGAGCTGAAGAAAGATAAAGCAGAGCTGAATAAAGAGAGAGAGAAGCTGAAAGTATTGACAGACGAGGCAGAGAAGCGATGCAAAGAGAGAGATGCTCTGAAAAAGTTTTATGATGCCCTCATGAAAT
>NW_006800333.1:152938-196164 GCF_000485575.1 Poecilia formosa
TATATTTTCTTTTTGAGATTATTTTTACTAAAGTTTCACTTTATTCTGCTCTTTCCTCTTGTCTAGGGACCAAAGTACCAGCATTGCACGAAACATGAGAAATCCTACAAGGGGCACTGCTACTATATTTATCCATATGACCTAGGTTATGCAAACTGGGACCGAAGTCGACAGTTGTGTAAGATCAACACACTGATAATCAGGAAGGGTGTGAATATTTCCAGTGTCTCTGTAACTGATGTCGCCCTGTCGAATCATTTCGCTGTTATGTTTTAAAATACTTTCTCCACTGACTAGTAAAATGGCCACCATCACAAAATGTTCTTTCACAGATGACACAGCAGAAACCTTTAATCAATTATAGTTCATCTCGACTTTATGTAACCATGACGATGAGTTGGTAGATAACTTCCATTCTAAAATTTCAGATATAATTGATTTTATTGCACCCACTAAAGTGAAGGTCTGGTAGGAACAAGTCTCCATGGAGACATGCAAGATATCTTTGTTTCAATAGGTAACATATCAACGAAGTGGATCAAAATCATGTGGGGTACCCCAAGGTTCAATCCTAGGACCCCTCTCATGATGCGTTCACACTAAACACGTTTTGAGCATCAGGTGCGCCTGGTTTACATTTAAAGCCAATGTGGAGCATCGGACGTGTTGAACACACTTGACGTGTCAAACACTCAAAACGCTCCAAACGGATCAAATTGCACTTTGTTAGGTGCTCTAATTGCACCTCAATAGCCCTCCACGTGCCTCCACATAGACTTTGAATGTAAACCAGACATGCCTCACACTCAACACGCATTTGGTGTGAATGTACCATCATTCAATATCTACATGCTCCCACTAGCTCAGGTTATAACAGGAAATAAGATTAGCTACCATAACTACACAGATGATACACAGCTCTACTTCACGATGTCACCAGGTGACTCTGAACCCATCCAATCACTGGATAAATGCTTAGAACAGATGAATGTGTGGATGTGCAATCTAGAGTCAAAGCACAGCTTTAGCTATTACAGCAAGAAACCAGCAACCAGGCCCAAAATCTGGGTGTTGTGATGAACTCTGACCTGAACCTCCAGAACTACTTAAAAACAGTTACACAATCTGCCTTCTATCACTTGAAGAACATGTTCAGGGTAAAAGGACTAATGTCCCAGCAAGATCTAGAGAAACTCACCATGTGTTTATCTTTAGTCACATTGATTAATGCAACAGTGTATTTATAGGTTGGCCTAAAAATTAATCCTCAACATTATGATGTTGATTGTTTCAAAACTTGAGAAAATGTAATGCTTCAATTTTTACTTGTGTGTTCTATGACTTCATATTTTTGTGTATTTTGATATAAAACACTTTGAACTGCCTTGTTGCTGAAATGTGTTACGAATAAACTTGATTGATTGATAGCTCGAAGTAAAGATTTATGACAGTCTAAAATAAAATCTGTTCACAGGAATTTATCAACAATCACACCAAAAAATACGATTCTGATAACCGTGGATACTGGATAGGGTTACATCATTTTCGACGCAATTGGTCCTGGGTCGATGGACGTAGGAACTTTCTTGAGTAAGAACTATTATCTAAAAATATGTACATTTGAAGCTGCACTATGTAACTTTTCTAGAAAAGTATGGTATTAGATAAATAATACATGAAAATATTGAGCTCCTCTGCCTTCTCCCAGTGCTTGAGTGCTAACTAGAAACAACCAATCAGAGCCCAGAGGCGGGTCTTATTGCTGTCAATCACAATCTAGCGTGGCGACGCTCGTCCCCTTTATAAATTTTATAAAATGTTGTCACACAGATGTCACCATGTTGTGAACGCTGCTATGCATTCTGGGTAAATGATGTCCAAATGTGCTAGCTCTGTCCAGCCAAAACAGTGATGAGTATTGTCATTGAACGAGTTGAAGTCAATGGGAATATAGAAATCACAAGAGGTAATGAAGATGAGCAGAACCAAACAGAGGAAGAGGACAGAGTTGGGTAGGAGCTGCTGGTGTTTTGCTGCTGCTTTCAGCTTCATAAATGAAAAAATGAATGGCACTTACCTCTGGTCAGACTGTGTGATCTAGGAAGTACTTCTGTAGCTCTGTGTCCGGTCCGGTAACAGCTGTTTTGGGTCCGGGCTTCTTATGGTCATATTGGTGGTTTCATATTCAGTATCAGCAGCAGTATAGCTCTGTTAGCATTTCAGTTAGTAATAGCTCCGTTAGCACTGCTTGTCTTTGATGTTTCTCCCACTGTCTGTAGCTCTGTGTCGGCCGATAACAGCTGCTCGGGGTCCGGTGTCGGTCCAGTCTAATCGGTGGTTTAATATTCAGTACTGGTGGCAGTATAGCTATGTTAGCATTTCAAAGAGCTTCCAGCTCAGCCTATCTAAGCACAACATTTATTTTTAGCTTGCGAAGGTAACGATCACCTGTTAGAGCCTTTGTCAGTTTTGCTCATATAAATGACTCAAAGTCTTCTGGAGAAAAATGTTAAGAGCACAAATGTAGGTCATTTGGAAGTTGTGTTCAGGTCCAGCTCTCTCCCTTTGCGCTCTTCTTTTTTTTCATGTGGGAACTTACCCAGATTCACCACCTCACTGTTTGTTTTTTTAAATTACAGCCAATAGTGACACAGTGTGGCATTATCTAAAATTACACCAGTCAAATGCAATATGATAAACATCAACTCAGCTAAAGTTAGCCTTCCTGTGTTTACTGTGTTTATGATCTGTACTGCGGATTTCAGTACAGAACAGACTAAAATGCGTCATCAACCCATCAGGTGAAAAAATGGCCTGCATGGGTGAAAAATATAAAAAGATATACATTTTGAAGTTATGAGCTTTGGCTTATCACAAACAGCAATTTTTTAGTTAACAGGAAAATTACAACATATGTTGGCCAACATGTTCAACTAATCCTGGATCACTTTAAGTAAAAATGTAAATATATTTTCCACAAGCTGGAAGAAGAGTTAAATATACTGAGTGACAACAACACCAGGATCTCCCACCTTAGTGGACTGTGGCCTTCACCAATCCAAACGGGATTGGTGTAGGCCTTCATTGGTTAAGTCAGGGGTGGTCAAGATAAAACACCTGATTTGCAAAAAGTGAAAACTTCTGTTAAAAGGGATGAATCATTTTTAGGCTTTATGATTGAAAGTAAGACTTTATGTTGAATTTGAGTAAAATATTTTTGCTACATTGGGTTTATTTATTTTCTTTACTTTTTGTAGTGTCAGTTATTTCATTTATGGGGTTGAATAATTTAGATTAAACTGTAAAACAACACAGACAACTAGAGCTAAGAAAGTCCTTTCAAAAAAATGTTATCTTTAAAATCTGATCTTCCAAGTTTGTAAAACGGCTTTCATTTATTCGAGTCCAACTTCTTTTCAAGTGTGTCTTCATTCATATAGAGACAACAACGCATTTAGATGCTGACAGTTTTCAGTTTGATGTCAATAAGCTGCTGTACAATTTTTATGTTATAAATGTTCTGAGGTTCATGTTTCTGTCTTAAAGGTTCTGGATTAAGGGGATTCCCCATTCTTCAGGAGCAGCGCTGCATATGCCACGAAAAAAAGCCACAGAGAGCTGGAGGGCAGAAGACAAAATGGAAGCATACAAATTCATCTGTGAGCGTCTGGAGATTTCTTGGCCCTTTAGCTAACACTGTTCTCTTAAAGCTTCAATTAAGAATACTCAACTGTGTCATCACATTTTGGTGAATGTCATAAATAAAAACTCAATCTCTGAAAGCTAAGTTTTAAATTGCAATTGCTATAGTTCTTCTAACATGGCAATTGAGATTCTGTTCAGTCACTTCTGTAGGTTTGTTTTCATCCACGGAAGCACTTCCCCCTCTGAGCGGTCCATTTATTGTCCATCCTAATCTGGTTCTCACACAGTACGGTCCATTTCCGGCACGGTTAACTGTCTGCAGGTTCCGTTGCTTTGGGAAAGTTCGCTCCACAATAAGCAAGCCAACTTCCGCTTTGATAGTAGAAACCTTTATGTCTTCCAGATGTGGCCAGATGTTAACATCCTCCTGACAGGAAATATTCTCTTTTTTTTAGAACTTGAATTGTATAAATTTTTACAGAGCAATTACACAGTCATACATCAACAATAATTAACACAAGTTTTTCCATATGGCATTATGTGAAATAAATTGGTTACACATTTGCAGGTAATAAAACAATTTTTTTAAATAGGATGGTTTGATGTTAAAATATTGGCCTTTAACAATAAATTCCTGAGGTATGCTTGGGTTTTTGTTTTCTTTTAAAAGAAGAAAACACAGGGGGTATACTCTATAATAGAGCAATAAAAGATCAAACTTAAAATCTTAAGCATTTCATATTCTATCTTGAAATTTAGACTGTGCATTTGAAAAACTCCTAAAACAACTCAAAAATATTTTAATCTTTGAGCAGTTATTTTATAAACAATAGGCTTTAACTTGATTCCAAATGGATAATTCAATCATATCTTCCGGGGGAGAAGGAGAAAGCCGCCATACCAGGCCAGATTATAAGCGGCAAATGGGCTACCAAATTGGACTACGCAACAGTTGGAAGGAACGGTCCGCCATATTTTAGCTCAGGATCCAAATGCACACGGCAAATTTGGAAGTGTTAATTCAACTGGAGTTGAATTAACATATCTAAAGTGTCTATATTGGTCCACTCTTGATCGTGTTAAAGTAACACTTTTGAAAGTGTTACTTGTGATGGAGTTGAATCAACACTCAGTAGTTGAAATTTAACGCACATCAGTGTTGATTTACCTCACACTAGTGTGTGTGTGGTCAAACGTTAACACTATGGATGTGTTAATTTAACACAGAAGCGTTAAATATAGATTAACATAGAAATCTGAATCTTAAAATACTACTGGTAGAGTGTGCTGTGGTGACGCAAAGGTTTAGCACAACCCACATATGGAGGCCTTAGTTCTCAATGCGGCTGTCGCAGGTTCACTTCCCGGCCTGGCGACCTTTGCTGCATGTCTTCCCCTTCTCTCATTACCCATTTTATTGGCAATTCACTATCAAATAAAGGCCATTAGAGCCAATAAAACCTTTAAAAATATATACTACTGGTAGTCAGTAATCCCCAAATTCACTTTAAAAATCATTAGATGTCACTTGAATATACAAAAACACCAACACAAGACGCAGTTTTAATCTACTTGTATTTCAAAACAAGAACAACATCAACCAGCACTGACAGCAACATACAGCAAAGGTCACACAGTATGACAATCTGCTGTTTTCTTTCCCACGCATTTCACAAAACTGCTTGCCATAGCAACTGTAATAAACCAAGTCCTTAATTGGAAGAATATAAAATGAATCCTCTTATTGATTCAGTTTGCACTTAAATGATCATAACAAAGAGTGTCCACTCTACAGGGCAAAATAAAAGCAGGGATATTCATCACTAAAGTGTCGTGCAAAAGTCCCATCAATGTTGAAAACTGCAGGTTGGATTAATGTAGAGAAGTTGTAGAGGAATTCATGTTTGCACTGAAGGTGAAGTGTGCTTTGAAAGTTCATCAAAAGCTGCCATGGTGGTCAGGGATGGTGTGTCTCGCAGGTGTAATGATATTACACGTTTCCAGCCTTTCCTTTATGGCGAATGGAAGAGGGGCCTGTGTTTGGGCAGCATCTCAGGTTTGACCTCGATGGTAGCTTTAATGTCTTTCAGTGTGCCCAACTCATCCTTGAATACATCACTGTCCAAAAGCTCACTGAGTGATAGGTGTTTTGGCTCACCCACGTACTTAATCACACAGTGATGCACCCTGTCCCCTGACAACCCACAGTGGCAAATCCACAGCTTGGTCTTCATACACCACTTTTGCTACAAGCTGTCCCAAAACACAAATATGTTCTCCACTGTAAGCGTTGAGCTTCACTTCAGCCGGCTGCAAAGGCAGGTGTGAAAACTTTTTCAAGTATGTAGGATGTGAAATGACACTTTTTGCTGCTCCTGTGTCAATTTCCATTTCCAAATCAACATTGTTTATTGCAAATGTTGCTTTATGTCGTTCATCATCCACAGGACTAACAGTCAAAATGGCTAACTCCTCTTCAGGTCCTTCCTCAGCTGCTCCTGTTTGGCACACTCTTTTCATGACTCTCCTCCACTTTAGCTCCACTTACTTTCCTAATGTGTCCAATCTTTCCAAAATTATGGCATTTAGTCTCTTTGAAATGACATTCATTTGCATTGTGAATTTTTTCCTTTGCATCTGTAGCTCATATTTCCTTTCCATCGTCATATTTCTGACAATCTTATTTATTTTGCTCCAAGTGCCATTGATATTTATATTTAACCAATAAATGATTGTAACAGAACAACCAGACTCAGAAATAGTTGCCTCCCCTCAGCCATCAGATTGCTCTTTAATCCCCCAACTATCTAAGACTGTCTGAAAATGTTTCTTTGCTGTTTTCCAGTGTGCTCTGGTATCCAAGTGATTACATTTTATTGCCAATTTCACTGTCATGTCTTTGTGCAAAGACAATAAAATAAGTCTAAGTTTATCTTACTTTTCCTGATAATATCTGTTTGTTTGTTTTTGTACCTTAATCCTTTCATTGTCCCCATCTATTCCTTTATGACAGGCTGTTCACACACCTTTAGTGATCCAGGGTTTATCCTGGCAGTTAGATATTTGTTGACCTTGTTGTAATGGACAAAATTTATAACACAATACAATAAAATTATTAAAGAAAAATCAGTTTTCTGACTGAAATTTTACTCTAATTCTGATGTTCATTTCACTCCTAAATTTGATTATATTGTTCTCCGTTCTTTTCTTTTTATATTTAACAATCATGAAATCTGTCCACGAATGACCTGGTGGCGATAACTGAAGCCACTCTAACTATAAGCTTTATCAAAACCTAAAGTTTTCTGCTAAATCATAATGATAATATAATAAATATATGTTCTCTTATTTTTTAGTCTTCACAGAGCAGAAGGCAGAGAAGTGGGTGAACAGCAATTTACTTGCATGTGGATATTGTTTTCATCCAACCACAAAGATTTGTGATCTGAATGTCTTTAGTTTTTAATTTTTACAGATTTTCTGCCTATGTTCCCATAAATCTGTCACATTTTGAAGCTCTTGCTGTCTTGTACTAAAGTGGAAATGATTGTATCTGAAGTTAAATCACTTCTGATTAATTTATTCGTTTGGTAATTTATAGTTCTTACCATAAAGATTAGTTTAGTTTTACCAGTTGTAGTTGTGTCAGCTAACGTGGCCACAAGAGGGAGCCATACACACACAGTCTGCTCTTTCTGCAGACCAGTTTTTAAGTAGAAGAAGCTTTGTCTGCCAAAGATCTATTCACCTGGATATGTAAAATAACTGTAGACCTGTTTAGTTAGTTTTCTGTCAGTTTTATAAACTTTTATTCGTCACATCTGTTTCATTTAATGTTGGATTTCACGATGCATTTCCCCTTGATCGTTTTAAGCAGCTTTAGGGCTAAATAAATTTGTTATTGTCTGATAAACTTTCATCCATCCATTTTTTCCCCTTTTTTAAGGGAGATTGATTGACTGTTCATTTAGTTTGTTTTATATTATATTATTTTATTTGTCTTTCATGATTAATTTTGTTTCCCAGATTATCAGCTTTCATTTGTTTTTTTGTTTTGTTTTGTTTATTTAAAAAAATATTTACCGAAGTAAATCAATATCCATAAAGACGTTTGTTTAATATTTTTACTAAATGTTTATTACTTGTGTCGCAGTGACAGGATGATGTGAAACCACTTTGAACTGCTGTTCTGTTTAAATGTGCAAAATAAAGTCAGTCTTTTTTTAAATAGTAAAACTGCAATATTCCCTAAACAAAATGTGTTTTATTGTGAGCTTATTGTATTTTGATACTTTAATCGTTTTAGTGTCTAAAGAGATCTTCTGCTCTCTTTATGCACTAAAGAGAGCAAAAACTCACATCTGTGAGTTTTACCCAATATTTGATGTTATTGTATTTTTTATCACAAGACTGTAAAACACGGAAATCCTTCTGTTGATGACGTCAGCAGGGGCAAACATTTATCAATCGGTCTCAAAAAAAAAAAAAAATCCATACTAGATGACTTCAAGCTGAATGACGCGGTGATCGGAGTTCATTTGACGCTGCGCTGTAATTACCTGCAACGAGGACAAAAGGTGAGTCATGAGCAAAGTCCAGCTGACCAATCAGCGCTCAGGATCGACTCCAGGAAACGCAGTCGTTCTCCAGCACCTGGTCAGCCTGAAGTGGGACAAACAGCTGCTACACCTGAGACAACTTCTGGCTTTGTGATCGGGGCGCACAGCAGCGATGGTTTGCGGAGGATTCATTTGCACCAAGAATGCGCTTTCTGCGCTCAACGTCGTTTATGTTGTGAGTATCTGATGAAATTCTGGAGTTTATTTTTGGGAGGAGGTGAAAGACTGGAAAATGGCAACCGGGCTGATCGAGTGGTTTTACCTGCTGTTATTATTCCAAGAAGTCATAAAACCAGGCAGCAGGTGGCCAGCGCTGTCTTCATGTTCCTGCTGCTTCTCCGCGGCTCTTTGTTCAGTTTGCTTCTCATGTTTAGGATTAAAATCCTGTTTTTCTGGAGTGAGTGAAGCAGAGCAGGAAAAGCTCCTAGGAAACACTGAAGGTCGAGGAAATGCCTGGTTAATTAGGGTCTGTTTTTTTCTCCCCGTTTTCATTCAAAAGAATAAAAACAAATGTAAAAACACCAGGTTCAACATCTGTGAGGATTTAGCTAAAGAAGCTAATATTTATAGACACACCTCTAAATGTCAGTTGAAACCTTTGAGTTGACAGAAAACCCATAACAGGCTCCACAGTGAAGTCTCTGCCCATCCTAGTGAGAGCAGCAGCTGTTTTAAATAAACACACTATGAAATTCAGACCAGTCACACAATAGGTTTGCATGAACAGGGGCCACAAAGTTCAGGGAGGTTGTGACAAACAGCCAAAATTAAAATTTTCATTATGCAGCTGCACAATGAGAACCGAGTTCTGCAGTTGGGCTAACCCACGCAGAGTGCTTGTGTGATGGAGAGGGAACCTTGTGATGAGCCGACTGTCTCACTAGTTTGAGAGTTTTTTCTGTTTAACAGGGATAAAGTTGTACCAACATGTGATATTTGGTAACCATGACTGCTGTTGATTACAGGAGTCATGGTTACTGTTTCTGATGATGTTAAAATATCTCAGCTTCCTGAGAAGATGGAGGCGCTGGAGGCTTGATTGTAAATAATTTCTGTGTCTGGTAAAGATGCCATGTGTCCATCTGTGTCTCCACCTGCTCAACCTGCTTTCCCTGTAGAACCAGAGGCTTAGAGCTGGGCTGTGGCTGCTCTCCGCCCAATCAGGACGCTCTCTGAACGCTGTGTTCACCCAGCAGGTCTGGATGCTCCAGTCCAACTCTTTACTGAAATCAGACTTTTCTTTTTTCTTTTTTTTTTGGCCTTGTCTTTTTCATAGTTAAATCTGAATGCAGTCAGATTTCTGTGTGAATGACTTGCATCCCCAAAACCACCCGCATGTACAGAAGAAGCTCCTGAGAACCTGAGGGGTCTGGAAGGTTGATGCAACAGCAGATGTTTAATGTATTGTGGGGCTAAGCCGTTCAGTGATTTATAAACTATCAGTGTTTTAAAGTCTCTTCTCTGAGCAACAGGGAGCCGGTGTAGGACTGAAGAACTGGGTGATGAGCTCCATCGTCCTGGTTTTAATCAGAACTCCAGCAGCAGCGTTCTGGATCAACTGCAGCTGGAGGATTGATTTTATCTTTTTTAGTCAGACCTGTAAAGTTGCTGTTACATTAATCAATGTGACTAAAGATAAACACATGGATGAGTTTCTCTGATGCTGAGACATCAGTCCTCTGATCCTGAAAATGTTCCTCAGGTGATAAAAGGCCGACTTTGTAACTGTCTTTATGTGGCTCTGAAGGTTCAGGTCAGAGGTCATCACTACTCCCAGATTTCAGCCTGATTTCTGGTTTCCAGCTGTAATAACTGAAGCTGTGTGTGACTCTAGGTTGTTCCTCTTTAGGTCCAAAGACAATAACTTCAGTCTTGTTTCTGTTCAGCTGTTACCAGTGACCTGTAGGTCAGATGAATCCAACTTATTTGTAAAGATCAAATGCATATCAGATTTAGGATCACATATTCAGCTGGCCTGGGTCACATTTGTAAAAATCTGATCTGTGTTGTTCAAACTGTTATGAAAAGATCAGATGCAGGTCGCAGAGGGGAAAAAATCTGCTTGGGATCACTTCAGGCTGCAGTGTGAATGGAGCCTAAGTGGCACAGATCGGATTGTTCTGGGAAGGCAAAAGGATTGAATTGAGCCATTCAGACCGCTGTGAAAAGGCCAGCTGCATGAGGGAAAACGGATTTGGGTTGCATCTGCTTGCTGTGTGAATGTAGCTCCCAGCAACCCGGACCAGGCCTGTTCCTTCCTCCTTATCTGCCTTCCTTTTCCACCGGAAACATTTGCAAGCTAGAGAAAGTTACTCTGCTGTGCTGCCACTCAGCGGGAAGCGACTCTTTGTTTTTCAACCTTTCCACCTGTTGTGTGTTTTTGGACAGGGTTATAAAGTGACATTCAGCTCAACACCAGCAGGTTAAAAATGCATCAACTGGTAACATGTTGACTGAAGTCATGCTTTTTTATTATTTACAGTTCCATCTTCCAGCGCAGGGTTTGTTCTGATGTGCAGTTTGAAAAATAGTAATTCAGGAGTTGAAGATTATGTCCAACTTATTGATGTTTCCTCAGATCACTTTGGTAGAGGTCAGTTAGCTCAATGAAGACGGCATCTAAAAGCAACATGCTGATGTCTAAGTTTGCCAGGAAAACTTCTCGTGGTTTTACGTCAGTACTTTGTCTGTTTTTATGTTTGGGATGTACTTTGGCAAAATGCAACTTTAATCTCTACTTTTAGTGGATCATCAGGATCCACTGGATGAAAGAAACTGCACCAAAGTTTAGTTAATATGCTGCTAATAGTTTTACGTGCACAAAAAATATTTGTACATTAAATAAAGTTAAAATGTCGAGAGTTTCACAGAAAGCAGAGCGCGGCTGATGTCACGGTTGTTCAACTGAGAAGCGAAACCACAAAAAACAATCTGTGTTAAAAAGCTCAGGTGACCACTCTTATGTGTGCAGGGGGTTAAAGGTCTGCTTATTCATTTTTAGCTAAATTCACTGCATACAAGCACTTAATTT
Organism: Poecilia formosa; assembly: GCF_000485575.1. Lineage (NCBI taxonomy): Eukaryota > Metazoa > Chordata > Actinopteri > Cyprinodontiformes > Poeciliidae > Poecilia > Poecilia formosa. The sequence continues at coordinate 164,234 of NW_006800333.1, forward strand.
AAGAGGCCGAGACGCCAAAGAAACTAAAGTTAACTGACCAGTAACGTTCAGGTTTAGGACGTACATATGCTCAGATGTGGGTCACGTACAAAATGTTAAGACACAAGACAATTTTTAAAAAAATCTTTCCACAATTTTGTTAATTGTAAAGGGTGGAAATGATCAAATTCAGTGACTATAATATTTTTTTATCCGAAGGGAAATTTTAAAGTGCGTACAGCTGTGAAGATGACGGCTCTGATCAATCTAAGGAGAACGACCTGCTCATCGTGTCCCAGCAGGTCTCTGGCACCGAGTCCCTCCGTTGGGACGTTCTCCAGCAGAACCAAAGCTGCCGTCATTACGACGCCTTGAGCAGATTCATCAGTCCTGTCCAACCTGCAGTTGATCTGCTGATCGTTTTATTTTTCAGTCAGAACAAAAGTGACCCACATACAACATGCATTTCGTGAGCTTCAGAGCGCAGGCCGATGAACCGTTACATCAGGAACAAATGACTTGCATTTGACTCAGGTGTTTGTATGTATGGTTTCCCAATCTTTTTGTTTTTTTTAAATGTTGACCTGTGTCTAAAATACGGCATTTTTCTGCGTTTGCTCGCTTTATGCATGAGTGGCCTGATTTTTGAGCCCGTCGCCTCTCTCGCCTCCTGCTCCCCTCAGATGGTGAGTCTGCTGCTGATCGGGGTGGCTGCCTGGGGGAAATGGTTCGGCCTGGTCTCCAGCATCAGCGTGGTGGCGGCGGTCATCGGAGTGGGCGTCTTCCTGCTGCTGGTGGCCTTCGTGGGGCTTTGCGGCGCCCTGAAGCACCAGCAGGTCCTGCTCTTCTTCGTATCCTTTAAGACGGGTCCGGTCCACAGTTCATCTCCTCACCTTTCAGGATGTCAGAGTTCCTCAACCTCCACCAGTACATGATGATCCTGTTTGTAGTGTTTGTGCTGCAGTTCTCCATCTCCTGCGCTTGTCTGGCTCTCAACACGGACCAACAGGTCGGTCCGTTTCTCTGGTGAATTAAACGTTTAGTTGTGAGATGATGATTTAAAGTTTTTACATGTGTGATTTTACAAATGGCAGAAACTGGACTTTGTTCTATGGTGCAAACTAATCCGATTAATCGTGATGATTTAATTAAGTGGAGCAGAAAGGTCTGAGGTTTCACATGCTGCTGGTATTTTTTGTGCAGATGAATCCTTTGCTTCAAATGATCCAATGATCACTATTTGAATGCTGTTGCTGCATTTTAGACAATAAGATATTTTTCTTATTTTAAAAACCGTTATTTGTTGTTCATCTTAATTTATTTAATGCTGTATTAAAAACAACTTAAATGGTTAAATGACAAATCTGCAGAATGTGGCCGTTTTGTTTAATCTTCAGAATAATCGACTTACTAGAAATAATCGTATATCAGTGATCCAGACGTCTGAGGAAGGAGAATCCAGGTTGTTGGTGACCAGAGCCTTCAGCCGGGTTCTGATGGTTTGGGTCATTTCCTCACCTGTCAGCAGCGATGCGGCTTTTAGAGCAACACCTGCTGCCTTCCGGTCCAAAATCCTCTCCAGGTTTTTCATCAAAAGATGGAAAACAGTCCTGGCTGAGGAACAGGACGGTTCGGTCGGGTTCTGACAGACGACGTTGGGTCACGTAGAACCGAACTGGGCGACGACCCGTTCCAGGACAGAATGATGGCAGCAGCTGTTGCTCCTCATGTCTGTGTGAAAACAAATGCATTTCATAAAGATCATAACTGTATGACGGAGTACTATGACCATCCTAAGAAATTAAAATAACTTTACGAGAATAAAGTTATATAATGACAAAGTGGTTTTAAGAATAGTCTATTCTGGTAATATTACAGCTTCTTGTAATATTTTATATTCTTGTAATATTACCTTATTCTCAAATGATTTTGATTTAATTCTGTACGATTTCTCCTGTTTTAACTTTTGACCCAGTTTTAATCGGCCCTAAAGCTGCACTAGAGTCGTTTTTTCAGACGGCTGAAAAAGTCCGAGTTGCATTTGGGTAAAAGTGAAGAGGATTTGGGTTTCAGCCTTTGACTCTAAGTTGGTTCCCTGTCCAGAACCAGCTGCTGGAGGTCGGCTGGAACAAGTCCGAGGTGACTCGGGAAGACGTGGAGAAAACTCTGGACTGCTGCGGCTTCTCTTCTGTTAACCAAACCGGCTCCTGCCCCGCTGTGAGTCAAACCGCTTCCTCCTCCGTCCCCTCTGCTGGAACTCGATGTGTTTTCTCTGACTCTGTCCTGCTGTTGTTCAGCGATGCTTCGCCACCCCGCAGTCCTGCAACAGCTGCTCACAGATCCTGCAGCAGTACGCCGGTGACGTGCTGCGCTTCGTGGGCGGCATCGGCCTCTTCTTCAGCTTCACCGAGGTCAGTAGGTCCGTCGGTCCGGTCAGCTGATCGATGCGCCTGCAGGCTCGATGCCTCCAGTCGGGGTGAAGCACATTTAAAAGCTCTTCCCGTTTGTTCCAGATTCTTGGCGTGTGGCTGACCCATAAGTACAGGAACCTGAAGGACCCGCGATCGAACCCTGGAGCCTTTCTGTAGCCACTCCGACTGAAATGAACCCAACATGCACTGCTGCGATTCCTGTCTGGAAATGTTCGTCTAAATGTGCAGCAATGGCTGTTTAATTTGATTTACTGCAGGATCTGTTGCATCCATCTGATCAGTGGCCTCTGCTCTTCTGTGTGTTTACCTGTATAATATGTCACCATCAGTCTCTATTTAAGCTCTTCGTTGTTTTTCCTGTTGGAGTTTAAAGTGGAAATGAAGTTCGATGCACACCGTCCCTTTGAGTTGAAAAGAAAACTAATTCCTCTGAAAGCAGTGAAATCTATTTTCTCTGCAGGTTTTTAAAGTGATTTGTTGTTTAAAACTGTGAAGGAATAAATGAAGAACTAAAGATCTGTTTGTTTTACTGCTGGAGGCTTTAAGGTCGAGGTTCTCAGTTTGCCTCTTGAGTCATTAATTGGGAAAAAATAAAATGTTATTTGCAAAAGATTTAAAAAGCCACTTTGCTTCACATTTTTTTCCTCTTTTTTTCCAGTTAAATTTTCACTCTGACGTTTTCACCTCAGAGAAACGATTAGTAAACAAATGAGCTCAGAGTTATGGTAAGTACATTTTTTATGAAATAAAACTGAAGCAAATGTTTGTGGATCCCAAAGTTGGGATCGTGATCATTGATTAAAATCCAGAACTGATGAACTGCATCTCCCCCCAAAGTAAATGGATAAAATATGAAAGTTTTTTTTGTTTTGGACAGGGATCATAACTTGCATATTTCTCAATGTCTGATTTGCTTGAATAAAAGGCTGAAACAGCTGCAGCATTCACCTCCACCTTTCAGAAATCACCATGGAGACCGAATCACCATGGAGACCGGGACCCACACAGGTTCTGTTTGCTCCATTAGGCCGCACCGGGCCTCTAAGCGGGACTGCAGCAGTTTTCCAGGGATCTGGTGGAGCTGCAGGAGACGAGACCTGGGGATCCAGACCTGGGGATCCAGACCTGGGGATCCANCTGGGGATCCAGACCTGGGGATCCAGACCTGGGGATCCAACCCTGGGGATCCAGACCTGGGGATCCAGACCTGGGGATCCAGACCTGGGGATCCAGACCTGGGGATCCAGACCTGGGGATCAGCTTCAACCGGTTCTACCAGGAAGTGTAAACTTTAAACACTCCTTCTGCAAACAGCCGGACGAGTTACTGATCCGTCACAGGTTGGGACTGCAGCTACAGGGAAATAAGATTTGCTCACCTGTCCAGAGTTTCTGATAAAACACAACATCCCCATTAGTGCTGCTGATTATGCCAAGCTTTGTGGAGCATCTCTTCAGGAGTTTGTACTTTTTAAAGGTTTGTATCTCAGCCTTTCCTGTCCATAGAGTTTGGATTACTAACCAGATTAAAGAAGCTTTATATAAAATGATTCATAAAATCTATCCTAAGGTGAATATTTATTCTAGATTCAATAAAGAATTTGAACATGTTTAGTGACTCACATCCTGAAACTTCACCTGTTCTGCTGCTGTCCTCCTCTTAATGCTTTTTGGCAGAATATCTGTGACTTTATCCACATATAGAAGCACAATTTATGTTTCTATGGAAACGTCTTATTTGGCCTTACTGGATTCTTAACAAGTCAGACTTTCTCATAAATCTTTTATTGTTGCTGTCTAAATATGGTATTTGGTTTCCAAATACTCTGAAAGGATTTTACAATCCATTAAGGCTGAAAGTAACTAATTACTAGTTAAAGTTGTTCTGCTTTTAATGGATGTGCTGTTGGAACCATAAGCCTCTGTGTTTCTTGAGGCTTGCAAATGAAGCTGATCATGTCTGGCTTCATGACGCGGGTCGGGTTGGCAGGTTGCATTCCTGCAGCTGAGCAGGATGTTGGCTCCTGGGGCGGTCCAACCGGTTCACCAAGCCGCTCGGATCAGCTGCAGCGCTGCACTTCCTGAACTTTAACTCCACCTCTGTCTGCATCGACTAGTAAAACTACAGCATGCGAAAATAACCAAATGTTCTGCGGTCACCTCAGAAATATGACCCAATAATCCTTTATTTTACATACATTTGATATACTTTTACAACTATTTTGTTTTAGAGTTTATGCCACGTTTAGTGACAAGTTTATAAGAAGGTAAATTTAAAACCTGTAAAAAATAAAAATCTAGGGCTGTTAAACTTTTAAAAAAAAATCACCTTAAGTAAAGATTTTGTGTCAGACATGAGTTTGTAACATTGACTTTCTTGAAGTGTTTTTAATTAAATGAATCTGAACGATTTAAAGGAGCAGTGACACATCTTGACTAAAGATTTCTTTATGAAAGCATAAAGGGCGAGAGGCCAAACAACCACGCACACAAACCGAAGGAGAATTTATAGCAGTGTTTGTTTCTCAACCTTTTTGGGCCAGCGCCCCCCAGCCTTTATCCAGGTCCCTCACCGCCCCCCACCAAATAATTTGCAGGCTACTTTACACTGACTATTATTTTATTATTAATACTATCACTATTGTAGATGTTTTGATTTTTATGCTTCTTTCTGTATTTATCATCAAAAATAATTTCCCAGAGAACAAAAAAGTCATGGGAATAGAAATTATTTTCACAGGTGTTTACAAAAAATGCAATGAACATTCAAGTTAAAATCTGTAGGCCCAACAGCAGCCAATCAGAGTGGAAAAAATATTCTTGTTCTTTGCCATTTTCTAGTTGTTAAATCTTGCACAAAATGATCAGATAAAAGATGTTCAACATGCCAGTTTAAACTTTGAACTATTTGCAAACCGACTGAGCTCTGCAACATTAAAACATGGATAGAACTGTAACTACATTAATCATAGATCTTCTTGTAGGTTTCTGGTGGCGCAGCTCTGTGCTGCCTTCAGGAGAATGGGACATCAGAGTATCATCCATAAAACTTCACCCACATGGCATTTATTGTGCAAACCAGAGCTTTCAGTGGAAAAACAAAAGTTCCTTTTAATGCCATACAAATATGAGACAGAAACATGGATTATATCTTTATATAGACCTGTCTATTGATTATAGATTAATAGTTTTACTGAACAGAAATTACAAAGAACAAATCTGGTTCTTCATCAAATCCTAATGAGTCAAACTGAAAGTGTCATGGAATCACTGAACACCACCATGACATTAACACTGACATGAAAAATAATATTGAAGAAATGAATATATCAAATATAATTAAAAACATAAATAAGTGATAAGTTATTTACTGTTATGGTCTGTAAGATATATTTATTCTCAGTACTAGATGTGGTCTCAACAAACCCATGGCACTTCAACAATATTATTTTACCTTTTATCTGGAAATAGTATCTGTTTATTCTTGCCATACAGTCTCTGTATTAATTATTGCTCGAAATGTCTTGCCATACCAGTTTATTCCTCTTCTTTCCTGTTGCTAGATTTATTTTATCATTTATTGTCGCTCACCATCAGTAATCTTCACTCATCACCTGCTGTGCCTCCTAATCATCATGTGTTTCACATCATGTGTTGATTTTTCACTGTTCAGCGTCAGATTCTCTGTTTTTATGCCATAATTCACATCTAGTTCGTCGCTCCGTTTTATGTCCCGCTTCTCCTGTTTCAGAGGTTTATGTCAGGCACACTGACATAAACCTTTTAAAACAACGGAAACAATTTCTGATTCTGATTATTGAAATTTAAAAGTGCTGTGTTGTTACACTGAACTGAAGAGCTGCCATCGATACAGTTGCAGCCAAGCATGGTTTAATGTTACACAATACTGTTTTACGAAGTTGCTCAAAGTCTAAACTGGCATTTAAGGTGTAAAGTTTACCTTCTTCGACCAAACGCCCCCCAAAGGCATCCCAGCCCCCCCTTTTGTAAAGGTGTCTGCCAGCGCCCCCTGCCGTCCTCTGAACGCCGGTACCGCCCACGTTGAGAACCGCTAATTTAGAGACCAGTTAACCTGACAGTGGGAGGAAGCCGGAGTACCTAGAGAGACCCACCATGCACATGGAGAACATGCAAACTTTGGCCGGGAATCGAACCCAGGACCTTCTTGCTGCAAGACAACAGTGCTACCCACTGCACCACTGCACAGCCCTTATTGAAAATAAAACATAAAAAATGTCAGACACAAATGAGCATTTTGAAAGTTTTATTGCAACTTTGGACAAAAATAACACTACAGCATTAATATATTTATTTCACAGTTTGTCCTTTTCTAATTATTTTGGGATTAAATGTTTCATTTTCTGTAACCTTTGGTTGAGCCTTCAGCCTTTTGGACTCCATTAACGCTGCAGCCTGTGGGGTGAAGCTTCAGGCTGAAATATGATGCTCCTCGTCTCTGAAATCATTTATTTCCTCCTTTGAAAAGAGGAAATATGTTCTCACATCTTAGAACTATAGAATATTAATACACGACAGGACTGATCTTAGACCAATAAACGGGTAAAAATATCCTGCTGCTGCAAGAAAATATTTTTTCCACACATTTACCAAGAGACAGTTTTCAAACCTTCACATTTAAAGTTTGACATTTTAATTCAGGACTATGGCTGTTTATGAATTATAATTTAAGCTTTTCTTTCTTTTGACAGAACAGTTGGTTTTTCTGTTCATCGGTTATAATCTGACTTCTCAATACAAAAAAGAAAGCACAGTGGTGTATTTAAATGAAGGTTTTTATTCGGTTTCCTGTACATTCATGTACCAAACAGCATCACATTAAAGTCATCGTATTTGAAGATGTTAAGAAAAACTAATCAGATATACGCTGATGATTCGGGTCCCTAAAAGCAACAGCCTCTCCAAACAGAGGAATAGGAAGTGTGTCAATATGTGTTTAATGGAGGCCGATTTCTCTGCTAAAGTTGGAGCACAAAGCAATAAATAGAAGAAGTTGGTAGTTATGTTAGAGGATTCTCAGAATGTTTCTAGTTGATTAGTGGAGGATTGGAAAAATAACTCCGTTAGGTACATTCTTTAGTCGACGTTCTGCACAAACTCCTTCCTGGACTGAACTGAGTTGATTCATCGTTTTATTCCTTTGGATTTTTTCATCTCGTTGTTGAAATAAAAAAAAACATAAAAACCACCAGGAACTGGCATGAATTCATTGTTTCTATTCATTTTCAGGAAATCAGGAAGTCATTTATTCAACATTTCTTATCAAATAATCAGCTGTCAAATTATGCAATATACTGTTTCACCACATGAGGGCACTAAAGTGTAACTTTACAGGTTTCTGATCGGCTGTTCTTCCTGCTTCCCACTGAGTTTGTTATAATCAGTAGTTTTACAGCTTTAAACCGACCAACAGCGTAAAGAACTCTGGATCTACAGCAGCTGGAGCCGATCCGTTTTATCCTGAAACTTCCCAACAGATTTCCTGAAATAAATACTGGAATTTGCCTCTCATGCTTTCGGACCAACAGAGAAGAAAAACGCTGCAACTTCTGCACACGGATGTGCAAAGTGAGAAACCAGTTGATCATGATTCCTGAATCTTGTTTGTTGAAAGGAGCCGCCTGCCTCTCTGTTGGCCGGAAAGCGGACCCATCAGAACCAGGCTCTTCCTGGAGTCCAGCAGCTCTCTGGGTTTAAAGCGACAGCTGCTGGCCGATCCACAGAAACCAAAAGGAAATGCAAACGAAGGGCTTTAATGCTGCAGGGATGCGGTTAGGAGTCAGGGGAGAAAGCTCTGTGTGCGTTGGGGAACTGCTGCGAGTTGAAGTCCGGGTCTTCTCTGACCCGCTTCTTCACATCTGCTTTCACCTGGGGAGAGAGAAGACATCATGACGCTCAGCAGCACAGAGGTAACGTTTCAGAGGCAATTTCACTTGAATCACATTTTTAAGGCCGAATCAGAAACTATTTTTAATTCAGAAAACATTTTTCTGTTGAAAATGGTGAAAAGATTCTGTTTAAATTCTGTGACTGATGAGGAAAAGACAACATAAACAAAAAGATTCATTTAAAACAATTCGAAGTTCCATCAGTTTAGATTTAAACAAAAATAGGTTTGTGCATAAAACTTTGTAAGTTAAGTTACCAGTGGTAGGTTAGTTATTCCTGGCTCACAAGGCAGGATTTTAAAATTGTTGGTCTCTTTTGAACCTTGAGAGAACACACACACACACACACACACACACACAATGGTAAAAACGATAGCTCTCACAGGTTTGGTCAAAGTGTGTGTGGTGTCCAGAAGGAGCAACACACAACCCGAATCCACTCACCAACATTCAGACTGCAGACAGGAAATCCCCTAAAATCCACCAAACCACACATGAATTTAGAGTAAACAGACATGGCCGACGGTTTAGAGGTAACGGCGACAGTCTGAGTCCTCAGCGATGAAAGACGAACCAAAAGGAGAAGGTGTTGGGCGGAGGCGGCGGTGGGCAGCGGCTCTGTGCTGTTCATACGGAGGTGAGCAGTTCTGGGTTTTTATCAACTTTTGTTACATTGTTTAGATGTTTCTGTTTTATTTAGCTTCACCGGTTAATTCTAAGATTTAAAGCTTTTGGTGTTTGCATTCATGTGGTTGGTGTCGGTGTCGGGCTGTGGCTGAATGAATCTTATTGTTATAATCAGCGGTAGCTGAGAAGTTACCGTTCATTTCAGTCCAACTCCAGTTTTTCTCGGTTCTGATCTGCCTCACATGAAAGGCTGAACAAACATTCATGTTGTTGCCACATATCGACTAGACAGTCCATCTCTGATCTGCAGGACTTTCGGTTGCCATGTCAGCTGTTCTTTGGGATTCCCCTCCGTGTTTACACCACCGCGCTTTCTGATTGGCTGTCGCATTCAGCAGGCTGCGCTGTCATTGGTTGACAGGGAACAACAACACACACTGCAACGTCGGGCCAAAATCGACCCACATGCTGAATGTCCAGATTTTAGACCAGAGCGGTCCGAGCAGATTGTTCTGAACACACATACACATGCACACACACATGTTTGTGTTGCTATCTTTGTGGGGACTTTCCATTGACTTCCATTCATTTCTACAGCCTAAACCTGACCTTTACCCTTTTCCTAACCCTAACCAACCAAAACTCAATTCATACCTTAGCCCTAACTCTGACCCCTGACACACACACACACACCACGGAGTGGTCCAAGCAGATCGCTCTGAACACACACACACACACACACACCCACGCGGCAGGATGATGCTCCGATATTCTAAAGTTGCTGGAGGAGGAAATCGGGAGTGTAAACTAGGCATTGGCTGAATGGCTTTTTCTTAAATAAAACATTATCAAAGAATTATTGAAAATATGATTTTATAAAAAATTAAGCTGACAAAGATTTCGGAGCATTTTGAACCGATTCAAAATCCCCCGGACTCTGCCGAGCCGAAGCGAACAGTGAAGCGCTTCCTGTCCTGACCTGCTCTGAGTAAGCCTCCTTCACTTCCTGCGCCTCCAGGTCCGCCTGCAGCTGCTCCGGGGAGCTGATGGGCCGGACGCCGGCGCTCCTGGCCGCCTGGCCCACCGCATCGGACAGGGAGAGCAGGCTGCCGCCGCCCTGGCCCGTCTGCACACAAACACACACCGTGCTTTAAGAAGAGCGGGACACACTGTGGCCGGCGGCTCCAGCTGATCCCAGTACCTTCCTGCGTTTGGCCGGCATCCCGTGGAGGTAGGCGTCGGACAACGGCGGCTGAGCCTTCATCTTCCTCTGAGTCATCATGTCGCAGCGGATGATGGGAACCCACTCCTGCAAGAAGGTATGACCGCCTTCAGTCAAGTCTGACGAGTTTCTGAGTTCCAACAAGTTTTATTTTTCAGTCTACAAATGAAACATCCCAGTGAATCATTTGGACTTTTTCTCACTGAGCAGTCTGGATGAAGTGTGACTAAACGAGTTCATAAACTTAAAACACTTTAATTCACAGCTAATGTTATTCATTAGTTTTGCTAATCAGGTGCCATCATGCTGATCCGGTGCTTTGAACAGATAAATGATTCTCAGATTCTCAGTGGGTTTTGACAGAACTGATGGAAACAGGTTCTGTGACTCAGATGGATGAAGGAGAGGAAGAGCGATGAAGAGGAGTGGTCTTACCGGAGGGACGGCTGCCGCCCAGGTCTCCGCCTCCTCGCCGCCGCCCTCGGCTCCCGCCGCCGCCACGTCGCCCCCCAACGGCGCCGCTCCGCCCGACGCTCCCAGGTCTCCAGGCAACGCTCTGGTCTCCCTTGACGACGCAGCGGGGGTGTCGTGGGACACGGACATGGCTTCCTCGGCGGTGGTGGCAGCTGCGGGTGAGAGAGTGTCTCCGATCTTGGGAGGAGGACAGAGAAGTGAGAGACGAGGCGGGGACGGCGGCGTGCGGACGCAGGAACATGTTGGACTCACCGTGGCGCTCTGAGCCTCCTGCTCGCCGCCCGCCGAGCTCCGGTCCCTCTGTGGAAAAAAACCCATCACATCTAATATTTATCAGCGCCTGAGGTAACATGAGACACGGCAGGGCAGATAAAAGGGCCAGCCGGAGCGCCATGTGAGGGGTCAAAGGTCAGGATACCTGTGTGTAGACGACGTAGCTCTGGATCTGCTCCTGGGAGACGGGGATGTGCTCCAGGATCACCTGCAGCCGCATCGTCATCATGCCGGTCATCCAGTTCACCAGGCTGGGGTTGATGTCGCTCGACATGCGGCGCTGCAAAACAGCAGAAGAAGAGTTTCCTGTTTAAAGCTGCTGGTTCCTCTCAGGCTCACCGCAGCAGGTCAGAGGTCAGCTTACCCCTGGACCTGTTGGAACCGGTTCAGGGTGTGGTGGTAAAAAACAAACAGACTGGCCCTTTAAATGGGCGGGGCATCAGGTTAAAGGTCATCATAACATGCAGATGTACAAACTTTTTAAACTACTTTGAATAAATAATTGATCCTACTGTACTGTCTGAATAAATCAGAAGTAGAGAGTATATGTGACTGAATTTAAATGTTTTTATTTTGTAAAGTGCCTCAAGGTGACATTTGTTGAATTGTTGCTATAGAAACAAAGTGAATTAATTTTTGAGGCTGTAATGATGCCAACATTACAATGTTGAATATTTTTACAGAAAGTCCTATCAAAAGTATTCAAACCCATTGAACTTTTTCACATTTTCTTGTTGCAACAAACTTCTTTGTGTCTCATTGAGGTTTTTAATTCAATTAAAAATACTTAAATCCAAAGACAAATTAAATGTTATCACAGCTCAAGTCCTCCTTGTATCTGCAGAAGGTCATTTGTGGAGGTGAGGAAGTGAAGGACCTCCAGTAGCAGTCAGTCTTGCAACGAAACTGAAGAGCCCTCTGACTGAAGACTGTGGCTGTATAACATTCTCATGTCCATCAAGACAAGCTAATGGCTTAATGTCCAGGCAGCAGAGGAGATATTCCACAGCAACATGTCCTCATGACTCCATCAGTTGTTGGCTAGCTCTGCTCATCCACCTCCTTTGCTTTTGCCGCTCCTCTTTACATCCATCTGGCTGTTTGGTTAGAAAAATGGCAGACAAATGGAGTCAAAGACGGTTTGAACTTCCTCCTCCTCTCTGCATCCATGAAGTCTCATTTTCATCTCCTCTGGGATTTGGGGAAAGAGTTGAGGTTTCATTTGAGCTTTTGAGATGCTAACCAGCTGCTCCCTGTTGTAAAAACGATACCTTGTTTCTACAGTCACGCATCATAAAAACAAAAGGAGCAACAATCCAGGATGCAGAATTAGATGAAAATGTTTCTAAAAAGCAACAATTCAACCAGAAAATGATGAACAAAAATGCAGAAAATGTAACAACATGCTGCCACCATGAGGGGCGCTATTCCAGAATGAAGTCACTCACTGAGCAAGAGACGGTGTGAAGTGCAAACAAAGTCATTTAAAAATGATCTATAAAGTGCAACCTGCCTCACTCTGACGCCCTAAATAAAAGCCAGTGCTGCCATCTGTTAGCTCATCAGCTAACAGAGTAATTTAGCCTCAGAGTATGACAGCTGCTCTGTAAGGGCCTGGCCATGCAGCAGCAGCAGCAGAAGCATCATGCTGGGGGTCAGGACAGCTGGAAGAGAAGCTGCAAATACTTCAATCTGACAATGGAACAGTTTTCAATGTATTAGAATGGCCTAGTCAAAGTCCAATCCTCTAAAAATGTTCTTGTTACTTTTTCTGGCTTTTAGCAAATACAACAAATTCTCTGAACAAGAGAAGTTTAGTCTGATTTAACTTCAGACACTAAGAAAAAAAAGAAACTGTGTGTCTTTTTGTTAGGTGTATGAAAATATCTGGTTTCAACTGTAAATAATATTTTCTAAATTTAGGCTTTCAATCATTTGTTAGATTGGATTTTATTCCAAAACTGCAGTTTCAATATCAAGCACCTTTAATGACTTTAAGCAGAAATCCAGAACTGTCCACACCTTGAAGACACCTCACTGAAATTCAAGCATATTGAAGGATTTCAAGCTTCTGTTTGAACTCTGAGCCCCTAAAAGCTCAACAGCTGCTACTGCAGTGAAAGGAAGGGACTAAAACCTAAACCACACCACACTATCCAGTTCTTTATTCACAAAACATGTGTGCTTTCTGATTCCTCCTCATATTTATGCAATACACCCCATTAAAAAACACAAGCATGGTTTATACTCACTATCCTGTGGTTGATGACGTCTGTCAGCGCTCTCTGGTCTCCTCTCAGGCAGTACAGGTTGAGGGCCAGACACTCAAACAGCGCCTGGTTGCACATCTGCAGCAGCCTGGGCCCAAACGTCTCATCTGGACCAGAATTATCCCAACATTCATAAGGATTCAACATTAAACAACAGCTGATTCTGCCAAACTGCAGCCGAACCAGCAGGGGGCGGTGCGAGGTCAGGATTACCTGTGCAGCGCAGGATGTGAGTGGAGATCTGCGTCAGCTGCTGCCTGAAGAAAGACATGTTGGTCTGAGTGGCGTCCACGCCGTCCAGCACCGAGACGGAAGACTCCCTCTGCAGGAGAGGAGGATTTACTGCAGCTGCCAACTCAGGTTTCCTGTTGCATGTAACTGATGGTGGAGAACCGCCACAAATAGAAGCTGCCACAGCTTCAGAATCAAGCTTGCTATTAAAAAAATACGACGGGGTATCAGGGCCAAGCTAAGAAGATAAAGTCATAATATTATGAGGATACATTTTAAATAATGCGAGAAGACAGACAAAATATTATGTTATTCTTGTAATTTTATTTTTCTTATCATGGTCCTAATACGCCGTCATAAAACAACGTAAAGAACTAGAACTGGAAGACATTTTAAATATCCAAAATAAATAAAACAACAGAAACATTAAATAAAATAACTTATAAAGTCTCAATACAAAATTGTTCTTCCAAACAAAGTGCTAATTAGATCAAAGCACCAGACGAAGACTTTAGTCATCCATTTTGGCAGAAAGAGAAAAGAGAAATAAGATAAACCATGCAAAAGAAAATTATCGTGCTTGTTTTAATTTATCATAAGATTAATTGATTTATTGCTTATTCTGACAGGCCTATTAATATGTCTTATATTTTCACACATCTACCAATCAGAGTTTGAATGAATTTAAATATCATGGCAGCCAAAACGGATAGAAATGACCAAGTTCTGTGCCGTTAAATTACAACAGTAGAGCTGTAATTTCAGTTGTACAGCATGAATAAAGTGAATAAAGGTTTTTTTTTAAACATGCAGTTTTAAATGGTGATAATTAAAACCATGTTGTTCTACAGATGCGTCACTGGAGCCCCGCCCCGCCTCACACCCCGTCCCGCCTCACACCCCGTCCCGTCCTGCTCAGCCAGAAACCCTGAAATGAAAACATCACAAACGGCCGTTCAGAACGGCAGAATGAAACTCACGAAGCTCTCGGTGATGTACTCCTCCAGATCGTTAACCAGGCTCTCTGCAGCCGCCTGCAGAGAGAACAGCAGAAGAAGAAGCATCAGCCTCCAGGTGTTTGATTGGACCAATCAGAGAGGATTCGGTGAGCGGTACGGACAGCGATGTTCTGGTCCGTGGGCTCTCTGCCGCTGAGGTAGTTCTGGGTGAAGAACTGGGCCAGCTGGGGCTGGATGCGGCTCAGCGGCTGGTGCTGGCCGTGCAGCAGCAGCACCAGGTCAGACATGGTGAACGTCTGGCACACCAAAATCAGCAGCTCTCCAAAGAACCCTGGGACCAAAAACACAGGAAATGACTTTAAACCCCCTCAGAGTCTCTTATCGTGGTCAGGACAGTGGATGACACGGAGGGCGCTAGCTGCAGCCGGGAGCCGACCTGTGGGGTCCTCCTGGCCGTTGAAGAGGTTGGTGGCCTGCGACAGCCGCTGCATGAACTGAGCGATGCTCTCTGTGTCGTTCTGGGCCTGGCCCAGCGAGCCCATCATGGTGCTCAGGACGCCGCGCATGATCCCCGTGAACAGCTCCGGGTTCACGGACTCTGCTGCGGCCGCCGCCGGGTTGGCGCCCGGGGTGGGGCCCGCAGTGGGAGGGGGAGGGGGGGAGAAGATGGGCTGGGAGGCCTGGAAGAAGAAGAGGAGGGTCAGAACCGGACCTGGAACGTCTCCAGTGGGTCCAAGCAGTAGAAAGCCGCCCACCTGCTGCATGAACTCCGTCATGCCCTGGATGAACGCCGGGACGCTGGAGGTGGTGACGGTTATAGATGGGGCCCCAGCCGTAGCGGCGCCGGGCCCGCCGGCGACGCCCAGGAGAGAGCCAAGGAGCTGGCGGAGGTCCGGGGCCAAGTCCTGGGGCTCGCCGCCGCTGCTCTCACTCTGACCCGGCGCCGTGGGCGGCGGGCTCGGACCCGACGTGGAAAAGGAAAAGGAAGTGGAGGAGGAACTCTGAGAGGAGGCAGAGGAGGAGGAGGTGGAAGTGGGTGTGGAGGAAGAGGAGGAAGAGACGGTTTGGCCTGCTGGAAATACAGACAGACAGTTAATCTTCATTAGTTTCTGATTATTTACGGAGATTTAAATTTAAAGATGAAAAACGTACCCATCTGGCCCGGCATCAGAAGCTGCCCAACCAGGCCGCTGATCATCTGGTTGAGGGCAGCAGGGTTGAAAGCCTGGGGGCAGGAAGAGTTTAACAACAGGGACTCTGTTCCCACAGGAAAACTCAAACTCTTTCACAGCAAGTTTTCAAACTTCTCCTGCACCACACGTTAGAGATTTAAAACAATTCAAATCAACTACAAGCAGGTTCAATTCACTATTTTTATATAATTTATTACAGTTATTCATATTTTTTAAAGTATCCTGCACTCTACAGCAGGGATGAGGTAAACTGAAAAAACAAAATTTAATGTTGAAATCTCTCATTTATTTTGCACACCTTAAAGTGACTGAAAAATTACTAACAGATAAATTCCCCACTTTCAATAATGTTGTTTAACATAAAATATAGGACTATTAATAAATCATTGAGTCATCAGGAATCAAACATTCATTCATTGAAACAATCTGTGTAAATAAAATCCCAGCTCAATTTAAATGCTTAGACACAACATGTAAGGAAAATTACAAATAAATCTCTAAAAACACCTTCCTGCTAAGTTCTCTGTCATTTATCAAATAGAAATAATTCTTGTTGGTTCTAACTAACCTAAAGCAAGAGACGTTTGGTCTGATTTAACTTCAGACAGTGAGGAAAAAAGGTGTATGAAAATATCTGGTTTTATCTGTAACGTTTTCCAATGAAGCACTTTCAGAAGAAATCAAGCATTTTCCAAACACCTCATTGAAATACAAGCATTCAGCAGGAAGCTCCCACCTGTCCCGGCTGCTGGCCCGGCATGGCCGCCCTCACGTTGATGGTGGTTCCCCGGGTCCCGAAGGCCGGCGGGGGCATGCCGGCGGCGAAGGGGGGCCGAGAGAACACCACCCTGGCCTGAGGCTGTTGGGGTCCAGCCTGGGAGGGCGGAGGGGGGGCGGTGGGGGTGGTGGTGGGCGTGTTGGGCCCGGTGGTGGTGGCTGAGGAGGTGGGAGTGGAGCTGGGGGGGGTGTGCTGCGGCGGGACGGGCTGGCCGGTGGCTGCAGCGGTCGCAGCGCTGGTCGCCACCGCAGCTGCATACTGGCTGATCTGCTGCATGAGGTTCCGCATGAAGTCTGGCGGGAGGCCCCCTACAGGGTGGAGGCCGGAATGACAGCGTTATGGAAATGGAGCAGAGTTACTTCTGCTGTAATTAAACATCTGATTTCTGTAAACAGACTGCTGCTTTTTAATGTTCAGTAAAAGTTCCCACCCAGCAGCACCGCCTGGCTCTGCTGCTGGTAACTAGGCTGCATTTCAGGTTCCCCAGCGTGGGAAACACAAAACAGTTCTTTTCTATTCTGATGAAAACAATCATATGAAAAAAACTAATAATTCAGCAACTAACAAACTTATAAACAGAATATAAAAATATAAGAAACTATGTAACAAAAATAAAGATACACAATGAATGCTTAAAAAATAATTTAACTTAAAAAAACATAGAAATTAATACAAACAAAATAGTTAAAAATAGTTGACAAAAACTAAACAGCATACAACATTGTTAAATGTGTGGAGAAATTTAATAAATGTTTTAAAAATAAAATGAAAACAGATTTTTTTAAATTTGAAAAACAAAACTATAATAAATTTATGAAAATTTTATGCGTTAAAAAAGTAAAATAACATTTTAAAAAAGAAATATATTTTTAAACATAAATAAAACACAACATATTAAAATAACTAACTTCATAAATAATTATTTAAAACAGAATAAATAAAAACTCTGAAAATAAAAATCAGGTCAACATTACCTGCTTGGCCAGGCAGCTGCTGTCCACCTGCTGCAGCGTTTGCTCCAGAGCCTGCAAGAGAAACGCAAAATAATGTGAAAATATTATATTTCTCCAGGAAATCACTGCAGTTTCTCTGTGACTCGTTTCTGTTGAGCAAACAGCGATGGCAGCAGAGGACAGAGGCTTCATCTGCTGCCGAGCAGCGACACACACACACACACACACACACACACACACACACTCTCAGAGCTTCAATCAGTGGCGGGGAGGGGACAACACACCGTCCGCGTTCATCTGCATCATGACCACCGGGACTGCCTGGTGGCTGATCCTGATGACCCGGGAGCCACCCTGTCCCTGTCCAGCCTGCTGATTGGCCGTGGTATTCTGTGAGGGGGAGGTCTGTCCCTGACCTGCCTGCTCCGGCTGGCCGCTGGGCTGGGTGGGCGGAGCTTGTCCCTCAGTGCTGTTGGCTGCAACAGTCACTGTGGCTCCCAGGTTCATCTGTGGAAAGAGGTCAGAGGTCAGCGGGGCTCAGGGCTGCCGGCGGGGACGGGCGCGGCGCCGCCTACTTGCACTGGGATGTGATGGTGCACGGCTCCGGGGAGGCTGACGGGGCTGCTGTAGTGGGAGAAGGGGCGGACCACGTGGAGGTGGCGGGGAACCGGGCTCATGAGGTTCAGCCGCAGGTCGCTCAGGGCAACCAGGGCGTTGCCCAGCAAACGCAGACACTCGCAGATCTGAACCAGAGTCCTCTGGTCGTCCTCTCTCTCCTGCAGGAAAAACACAACAAACAGGCTGCAAACATCAACGCCGCAGCCATTTTAACCTCTGCTGTCCGAGGTCATCAGTGGAAGATTTCTGTTCCACTAAAACATAAAACTTATCACAAATCACCTCATACATAAAATATTGACACATCTAGCTTACAAAATATGTTCAACTATTTAAGAAGCATCACTTTTACCTGAAATTAAACTTTGATACTTTCTGAATAACTTTTACATGATGTCCTGGTTTAAGTGACGGCTGAATAGATTCATCATGATGAATCGATTATTGAAACTAATGTAGTAATCAATTAATGATTAACTGGAGGATCCAGACTAAAAAATGCCAGTTACTGAAAGAACACACTCAGAGCAGCAATTCATTTAAAACTGTACTAATATTAACATTTTGGATTTAAGATAAATCTGTTGAATCCAGAACTCCTCTACTGTAAAACATTAAATCTCCTAATAAACACCTTTAATTATTAATCAGCCAAACTAAAAAGAATCCCCCGATCAGCCCCACAGCGTTTTGATGTTCACCCAGAATATACAGAAATGTTTCACTGAAACAGAAAACAGAGAAGCTGCCTGTCAACAACGCAAAAGGTTTTACTTCTTCAACAATAAACTACGTTTTTACGATATCTGATTGTCATTAAAGATCCAAAACATAAATAAAGTTTAGATTAGAAGCTTATTAAATGAAAAAACATTCATGACTTTTGGCCTGGGACCAAACAAAATCATGTCAAGGGACACAAATGGCCCCTGGGCCACACTTTGGGCACCGCTGCTCTAAAGTTAATACATTAATATTCATTTCTTCATGCTGTGACCGGTGTAACTTTGTATTTATGCACTGGAATCTTTTGCCCCGTACTGTATTGTTGTTGTATTCTGCAGCGGTGGCCGTCTCCAGGATGCTGTGCGCTCGCTGCATGAACGGCTGCAGCCGCTCCTCCACCCGCCGCAGCTCAGACAGCATCTCGGCCAGCTCCGCCGGGCTGGGGTGGCTGCAGCAGGGACAAAGAGACCACAGCAAGCATTTTAACATCCACGATCTATGACAATGATCAGCTGCGTAAGGCTTTACTTCTACTTCTGGAAGCATGACTGAACGTTTTGCTACACTTGTTCCTGAGAAACTGAAGCAAACCAGAGGAAACCCCTCCGTTCTGATCCGTTTGTCAGAATTTCCAGATTATCTGAACCTAATCTCCATGTTGGAGGTGAACAACCCGTCCCCACCTCGGACCCGGCTGTGGGGTCGGTCCCTCGGACTGGGCGGAAGAGGACGGCGGAGGCGGGGGCGTAGTCGGGGGTGGAGAGGTGTCCATGGGCTGGGCGGAGGGAGACGGAGTGGAGGTGGTGGAGGAAGAGGAGGGAGGCGGGGGAGCAGCAGCAGCAGCAGCAGCAGCAGAAGAAGTGGTTTCAGTTTGGGAGGATGAGTCAGTGGTCCGACCCTGAAACAGAAACCAGACATGAGTGAAGTTGCTCTTCCCACGACTTCCACAAATTAAATGAATTCAGAACCAAATGTCTGTAGAGATGCAAATCTTTCACTGTCTTTCCATTTGATGCTGATTTTTAGGGTCACGATTCGATTCAGAAACAATTTTTTCTGTTCAAACGGTCTAAATATTCTGTTTAAATGATGTGACTGACAAGGCCGTGACTGACACTGTCAGTCCGTGTCAGTCGGACTGACTGACTTTTTTTTTTTTATCTTTTTTATTTATTTTTTTAATGATTTTTTTAAAAAATCATTTTAAAAAAATGATTTTTAAAATGATTTTAAAATTGATTTTTGAGCAGGTCTACCCAGGACTACAGAATTTATTTTTTTCCTGTACCTCTAAATGTTTGTGTAACAAAAGTTCTCGTTTGTGTGGCTGTCAGTTTAAAGACATTAAAAATGTTTCTGTAAGTCAAAGGTCAACCACCACCCACACTTCCACAACATCAGGAACATTTGGTGTCAATCAACTGCTACAAATATTTTAGCTGCACAAAAGTAGGGGGTCACATTAACTTTGATTTTGTAAAAGTGGATTAAAAGACCTGACCTTTAATGACCTCTGTAAACATTTATTAATATCTTTAAACTGGTAGCTGCAAAAACAAAAATACCTCCATCCTGTTGATGACGTCCTGGATGTCTCGCAGCAGGTTCTCGGCCAGCACCAGCCTCAGCCTGGGCTCGCTCTGGACCGGCTGGTCCATGTCGATGTGAACGTTCACCGAGCCGTTGCTCTGCAACAGCAGCAGCAGCAGCTTCAGTCAGAGGGACGCTCCACAACGACAGGTTACAGGAAACTGAGCGGGTCGTGGCGCTTACCCCGGTGCTGGTGGTGACCCTGGCGTTCCGGGCGTTCTCCCCCATTCCCGACACCATCTGCTGCACCGTCATCTGCTTAAAGGGGAAAACACAGAGCGTTGGGAACGCTGGACAGCAAACCTGCAACTACTCATCTAATCAGACATTAAATATTAAAGGTTTTCCTGAAATTAAACATCTCTGAGTTTAAATATGATCTATCATTCTACCTTTGCCCTAACAAAGTGATATTAAACATTTTGTTTATTGCAAAATATATGATTTCTCAGCAACGACTTTTCAGGGCAGCTGATGTTCAAATGAATGAATGTATGAACCGAGCCGTTTCTTGTACATTTACAACCAGTTGGACACATACCTTAACTACGTGTGATTGTTTGGAAGGAGGAAGCAGAGAAGGGAAAATATTAGCAATAACAAAGATGGACAAAAAGGTTTGATAAAAAATCCAAATGAGGAAATAAATCAGAAGAACAGCTCAGCAGTATTATTGTTTTTCTCAAACATTCAATTCATCTAGATAGAAAATGAAGGGAACCCAAATCTGATGCAAGTTTTATTGTTTATGTTTTATAAGAACAAGCTGTGGTTGATTTATTCAAACACATATCAAACACTATCTACCAATAAAGTACTTCAATATAAAATGATGCAGTGAAATCTACAAACATTAGCTGATTATTAGAGACGTGCTGATCAGGTTTTTTCCTGCCGATTCCGATTCTGATCACCCATGAGGGCCAATCACCGATACCGATCACATAGTTATTTTTTTGATCATAAGCACTACCGGTTACATTATGTGGAAAAAGGAACCACGAATTCACCTTAATTTAGACAAAAACTTGTTTTAATAACTTGCACAGGCAGGCTGCGAAATGAGATGCAGGTGATCGGTTTGTGTGATCGGTAACAACAGACCGTGATCGGCGATCACACACTTTTTCACGGAAATCGGCCGATTATGATCGGTGGCCGATCGATCGGCACACCTCTACTGATTATGATACCTGTTAAATATGTTTCAGAGAATTCACAAATAAACTGGAAAAGTGAAGTTTTCCCTTCTCATATTTAAGGAAGTGCAGCATTATTATTATATCCACTGAGGTTTTCCTTTTAGCCAAGTCGGTCTGCAGTAAAATAACATGAGTGTTGTTAATGAACAGCCATGTTTATGTCGACGTTCTCTATGCTCATTTTGAAGTATTGCATTAGAAACAGTTGATGGAAACAGCAAAATCTGAAACATTTCTTCAATGAAAGAGTTGGTGCGCTACAGGCTAAATCATTTGCAGAATAAATCCTGACGTAGCGAACGCTGCCATCCACTGGCGGCTCTGCGCCTTACCAGAGGCACAAAGCTCTGAAAAGTCCAAACGTCCAGCTTGGGGGGAAGGACGCGCTTGGTTTCCCTGAGATGGGCGATCCGTGTTAGTTTGTAGTGTTAACACTTTTATAGACAGACATCTGTTGCTAGAGTTATCATATCTTATATATCAAAATGTCTCATTTATCAGCAGTTTTCTTCAGTTGTTTAAACGTCTTCAGGAAGGAAGCTCCCAGTGGAAACGCTCTTTGACCCACTGAAGACTTTTCCTCACTTTCTCATGCCTGTTATTTAATCTGCAACAACAGAAATGTTGTTTGAACCTGTTGAAACTGAAAACCGAAGTGAGTCACGTTCCTTTTCATTTGTCTGGAAATGATAAACTCCTGACTATAAAACCTTTTCTGCTTGTGACTCCGTCTCTGGTGGCTCCTGTGTTTTCTACCTAAGAGCTGCAGCTTCCCACCAGATCTTAATCTGCCTCATAATCTCGTCTTTTCCATTTCCCTTCTCTTGAAAATCTACCTAAAGCAACTTGGAACCACCGGATGAAGATGGGCCGATGATTGTGGCTGTTTTTTCTCTGGTTGTGGCGTCCGAATGGAAAACCCCGCGACCCACTTGTTTAGATGTTGATGTAAAATTTCATTATCAGTTTCTATCTGCAGCTTTCCCACAACCAATTTGACATTAACGCCCACTTCACACTGAGATCAGCACATTCTGCAGCATGGGAATCTATGTGGCAGCCGTCGGTCTGCACACAGGAAGGAAGAACTAAAAGGTGTGATCCACTCATACTCATCTGTACTGAACTTCATTTTATCAACTCATTTAAAGAAGTATGCGTGTTAAAAGATTCCCCCATTGCATAAATGATTTAAAGACCCATGACTGTTTTCTTTCTGATTTGTTAGTTTGCTGATTTATTCTCAGGATGTGGGACAATAAATAGAATCCAACATTCTGCAGACATCCAGACTGTCTTCAAAACGTTAATATTATTTTTAGATTTTGAAGCAAATGTGACACAATGACTTAAAACAGTTAATTATGAAGTGAGAGAATCTATCTAACCTTGTGAGATAAACATGAACAGGAGGAATCCATCTTGTTCCACCAACCAGACGCCGGCGCAGACTAACCTGGATCTGCTGGGGGTCCATGATGTTGACGGGGAGGTTGAAGGTTCCTAGCATAACGTAGCTGTTAGCATTGCGGTCGTGCGGCACTTGGGACGTTCCCTGGGAGGATGAGGACGGGCCGCTGTCCGCTGAGGTTCCTGCAGACCCCGGACCGCCCTGGGAGGGTGGAGGCGGGGCCCGTTCCACCAGGTGGATCACCTTTCCACCCACATCTGGGAAAAACCCCCAAAAATACCTCAGCTTCCATACAGAGGGGAAGAAAACCATTACAAAGCAACTAAATATCCTGTTAGTTGAATTATTTATTACAGTTTCTCTAAAAATATAACAGAACACACACAAAACAAAGAACTTGACATTTTTCCTGACTCACTGTAGTCTGCGAGCGTCCGTTCATCCTGCAGCACTCTGCCCTGGTAGATGAGCCTTTGTTTGTCCACAGGAATGCCCACCGAAGGGGCGATGTGCTCCTTAAACTCTATCACTGTCAGCTACACACAGTGGGACACAAACAAATGAGCGAAGGCTGACAGGAAACAGAAATGTGGAGCAGAAACTGAGCTTCTACCTGAGAACCGACAGTGTAGGTTCTGCTCTGGGAGTCTAGTGTTTTCACCGTCACTTCTATGTCTGAAGTTTGTTCCTCCATGATGTTCCTGTAGAAAACATGGGAAGAAAAGACATTCCTGAAACATCAAAGTCAACAATAATGATGCTGATATTTCTTAAAGAACAGTTGATAAAATCTCTGGGGGTTTTACTAGACACCATGTTGGATGGAGCCCATGAAGAACCAGTTCAAGGCAAAAAGCAATTCAACATAGAACTATACCACCAATATATCTTCTTTTAAATGTTGCTGTGTGCAACATTCACACTGCAAAGGACATACTGGAATGAAAAAACTACATGGTAATATAATCACAAGTGTCATAAACTTGCATTTTACATACAAATGTTATATTTAGCCAGGTGAAGCGAGTCTCACACACGTTCACAATGCCGTTGTCCAAAATGCTGAAGGCCCCAGAGTGAAGAGAAAGAGAGAGAATAAGGAGATATTCATATAGCAACTGATATCGCCAGCACAGAATTTATAAAGATTTTCAAACATCATGCAGCCCAGACAATAAAAATAACTCTCACATGCAGACAAAAATATCCTGTAATAGTAATGTTCACAGATAGAGGTAGGATCAGTGCAGATTAACTGTCACAAGTCTGCAGGAAGTGGCATCACTTAACCTGCTATTCACATCATCTGTTGAAAATTCCTTCATTTTTTCATTTCCCAATATATATCACATGATTAGAAAAAAATCTGAATGTCAGTTTATTCCAATATCCTGCAGCCTCACTGGAACCTAATAAAGTCACCAATAAATGTATTATTTTAAATCTAACTATCACTAAATTATAAAAGAAAAAATCATGACTAGCAGACTTTAACATGAGTCATCCAGTCCCTGATTAACTCAACGCTCCATCAGGACATTCCAGAGTCAACCTATGATCAGTACATCTGAAATTAAAAACATTTTGTGAGATTAATAACCAATAATTTCTGTTAACCTGACAAATGCACAGGGTGCCTAAAATACAAGTGTAGAGCTTAATGTGAACACAGTCAAATGTTTGGGCTGCGAGGTTAGAAACCAACCAATATGTCTCCATTAGAAAGCTGCAAAGCATCCTACTTCAATAAACTGATCCTCTTCTTGGTTATGTAGACTGCAGAAAAACAAGTGGTTTAGTTTTTTTCCATTCGATGCCATGCTTTGGTTTCTGACTCTACACAGTCCCTCATACCTTCTGCCCCATACTGAGACATTCAGATATTGATCACTAACTGGCCTCAAATTTCCACAGCATCAAACACACAAACATATTTTATTTACAAAGATGTTTAAAAGATCCAGGAAAGTCTTCAAATCTACGATTGTTTTTATTAACCAACAACAGAAGCGCAGAAAATAATCCTCCATCAGTTGCTGACACACGACTGTGTGACAATCAGTCATTATCATTTTCATGATATTCAAATCCCTCTGCGTGGAAATTCAGGAGCAAAGCTGTTCTTTAAAATACCTCAAACTCCAGTCCTCCACTGTCCTGTAGTTTTTAGATGTACTACAGGTACAAAACACTGGAATCAAGTGGCTTCATTACCTCCTCCTTGTGTAGATCGGTTCTCCAGAGCCCTGCTAATGACCTAATTATTCTGTTCAGGTGGTGCAGCAGAGGCACATCTAAAAGTTGCAGGGCAGCGGCCCTCAGGACTGGAGTTTGACACCTATGAGTTAAACTAAAGCATATTTAATAGATACACAAGCAAAAAATTGAAGTTGAATGTTTTCCACAACATTTCTTTTTATGAAAAGTTGCTGTAAGCAAAACCAGTTTTGTTGTCAGAGTTAAACAAAGCAGACAAAAACATATGCTGAGGTGCATAGCACCACATGATGACAAAATTACACAGCGCGTTTGAATAATTTCTCTTGTAAATAAGCTAAAGATAACATGCTTTATAGTTACATACCCCTTTAACAGAGCAGGACATCATTGTTGAATGTAAGAGTCATGACTGTTGATGTGAATAAACCACATTTTCATAAAACTTCTCCATATTTTCTATCACAACAATGTCTCCATCACTCCAAGTTTCATCATATTAAGTCCTACAATCAGCTGTGGGCGTTCATTCAGCTGTCATGAGCACTATTATGTGAATGCTATATTATGATTGCAATTTCATTTACTGTAAGCTAAAAAAAAGAAAGAAAGTAAGGGACATGGAACTGAAGGAGGCTCCAGGTCATGTTATGGAAACAAATTACATAATCATTCTGTGTTGTCTAATTAAACTGTGTGTTGTTGTGTGCACAATTAACTATACAAGTCAATATCCATCTAATTAAGTTTGATCAAACATAAATAATAATTGAAAGCTTTAAATCTTATGAGTGTGTTTAAGGAAAATGATTTGCTTTGGCAGCGGGTCTCTTCCAAAGGTTTAGCGCTCGTTACAACACCGACATCCTGCTGCTGACACTAAATTAAATCAGTAAAATGTTTCATGTTAACTTTTACTCTAAAATATGCCATAATCAAAAATAACTCCAGTTAATTGTGGGTTGTAAACAGCTAAGACGTAACAAAGACTATCCAGCTGGGTTTATATAGCTAACTGGAAGAACGGCTATGCTAAGCTAATGATAAGTAGCTAAACGTCACAACGAACAGAGACAGTAACCGTTAATTTCCACGGATGTTACGCTCTTACCTATTAATCACTCTACCCTCTCACTATATCCGGTGTTATCTGGTTGTTTTCACCGGAGAACGAACCGCTTCCCGGTGGGTCGCAGCTCCGGTGTTTGCTTTAAGCTAAGAGGCTAACAAGGAAGTGACGTAAGGGGGCAATCGGAAGTGTTCTACGGAGAGAAGAAAAGATGGCGAACATGGTGGAGGCAACGAGCCAGAAGCATTTTGAGGAGTTTCTCGCCAAGGCTGGAAAATGCCTCACCGTGGTACACTTCCACGCTGCGTGGGCCCCCCAGTGCGGCCAAATGAACGAAGTAATGGCGGAGCTGGCCAAGGAACACACCGGCACCATGTTCGTGAAACTGGAGGCGGAGGCGGTCCCGGAGGTGTCGGAGAAGTATGAGATTTCCTCGGTGCCCACTTTCCTGTTTTTCAAGGCCGGGGAGAAGGTGGACCGGCTGGACGGGGCTCATGCTGCAGAGCTCACCAAGAAGGTCCAGCGGCTGGCGGTGAGCGGGAGCCCGGCTGGAGCTGCGGAGGTGCCCGACCTGAACGAGCGTCTGAAGAAGCTAATCAATGCGGGGCCCTGCATGCTGTTCATGAAGGGCTCCCCGCAGGAGCCCCGCTGCGGTTTCAGCCGGCAGATCGTGGGGCTCCTGAAGGAGCACAACATCCAGTTCAGCAGCTTCGACATCCTTTCCGACGAAGAGGTCCGACAGGGGCTGAAGACCTTCTCCAACTGGCCCACCTACCCTCAGCTGTACGTCAATGGGGAGCTGGTGGGCGGACTGGACATCGTGAAGGAGCTGGCCGAGTCCGGGGAGCTGGAGAACACCTGCCCGAAGGCCGTCAGCCTGGAGCAGCGCCTGAAGTCCGCCATCAACCAGAGTCCGGTCATGCTGTTCATGAAGGGCAACAAGGAAGCGGCCAGATGCGGCTTCAGCCGGCAGATCCTGGAGATCTTAAACGGAACCGGGGTGGATTATGACACCTTTGATATTCTACAGGATGAGGAGGTTCGGCAGGGGCTGAAGACCTACTCTAACTGGCCCACATACCCGCAGCTGTACGTGAAGGGCGAGCTGATTGGAGGCCTGGACATAGTCAAGGAGCTGAAGGAAAGTGGGGAGCTGGTGTCGGTTCTGAAAAAGGAGTCATAGGTGGATGTCCTCCACCGTCTTCCATCCTTCAGACAGGGAACAAGAAGCTTCTGCAAGGGCCCCAAACAGTGGCTCCTCAGGGGCCTCGAGAGCAAAGATCAACAAGAACTTTCAGATCGTAGCAGTTCGGTAGATTCTATTTGCAGAAACAGAGAACATGTTTGTTTCTTAAGAAAACTCATGCAAACACTGGAGACTCTTGAGAATACATCTTTAAAATGTTTAAGAAGTAGGAATATATGTGGGATAATGGCATAAAATCCTGTAATTTGGCCCCTCACATCTGATTCTTGGGAAAATTCTGATAACAGCTCATTTTGGTTTGAACTTTAAGTTTTTTGAAGTTCTTCAGATTGTTCCTCTTTCATGTTTTTCACATCTTCATCCTTGGGAAATGTTTCATAAACAGTTTTTCATCCATTTCTTTCAGACTTCTGGAAATCCCATTTCCTGTCTTTGTCATTCTTCCTTGATAAAAACAATGATTAAAATATTTAAATGAACATAAAGATGTTTGCTTCTGTTGTCTAAAGATTACTGAACATTTATTACTGTTTTCCTCTTGAATAGGAAAAACCTGCTTAGTTGCATCATAAATCCGGTTTAACTAGATGCTATTCAAGCTGCAGCAGAACCAAGCTCACTTTATTTATATGCATTTTAAAAACAACACACCTCACCAAAGTGCTGAACAGATTAAACTGAAAATCCACAGAATCTGAACATATTTCTGCAGTTTTACGGGCCGGTGATCTGATGAGCAAAGATGGTTAACACAAATAAATAGGAAGTGAACACTGGAGATCAGGACATTAAGAGAAGGATCTGAAGCATTTATTAAACCTGTTTAATATCTGAAACAAGTCTTTGAAGTAAAACCTTTGAATATCATAAATGTGATATAAAACCACACAAACATCAGCAGTTAGTCTTCATGTCTATTTTCTTCAATGCAGTTGCTGATTGGATGATTGTTTGGCTATAGAAGCCATTGAACGGGTGTACCTAATAAAATGGGCGTTCTGCATTTATTTGGAGAAAATTAATGCACACTTAATACATCTGCATATTAATACTATGTTAATATTTAGATGATAGCCTTTCTTCTATTTATTCAGGTAACTCTAATAACCAGTTTGTTTAAACTTTTTTTTTCTTCAAAATCTTCAATTAAAAAAGATTTGCAGGCCAAAAAAATAACACATTTAAAAAACTAAAATCACAGAAAAATATATAAGGATTTTTTTTGGCAGTTCAACAAAAACTAAGCATTAAATATTTAAATGAAAACAGATTTTGTATTAATTAGGAAAGGGATGTGTGAATCAAAACGTCAAAAAAGATTTAATGTTTTGGTTATTAAAAGAAAGAAATCTAGTTTTCTAAAACTCCTTGGCTTGATTAAAGGTAACTGAAAATGATGTAGTTTATTATCAGCAATAAAAAGAGGAATTAGATCACCATTAATTTAAAAATCCTATTTTTGTGTTTGGCTATATTTTAATAAAGTGCTTAAAGCTGATCTGAGTGCATCAAAGTCCACTGGATTGATGTGTTTCTATTTAGCATTAAATTACAGGAAAATACAGAAACTTATTAAAATATTTTGTGTTGTGCCAAACATTTTTGAAATAATATTTCAATTTGTGGATCATTATTTTGTCTCTACCACATCTGATGGGCCACATTTGCATCATTAAGGCCGTTAGTGGCCCCCGGGCCACACTTTGACCCTCCTGATCTGAGGTGAGTCTTCTTCTGCTAAAACTTCACATATTAAGCATTAATGCATGAAAATCAGCCAGGAAATGGTCTGGCTGACCCTCCAGGTAAAAATATGTTTGTCGCCCCCTTGTGGAAGCAGGAGTTATTACAGTAATTCCTGCTACGACAAGGGGAAGTGCACGATCTCTTTCTGCACTCCTTGTTTCCAGTGATCTGATGCATATACATTTTATTATTCATATTTATCATTAATTTTTACTTGGTACAACAGTCTAACCATTATAAGGTCATTATATTCATAATTTAAGCAATAAGCACTGAATTTATTTTGGATTAAACCATAAAAATAATTCAGCACAATGGTAAAACTTCAGTGTGATGTCTATTTTAAATTGGCATGGAGATATACTAATCAGATATTAATAAAATAAAAATGTGTTTTTTAAATTTCCAGAGCACCTTTTGTATGTCAAGAGTTTCCCTGAGGGGTTTTATTGGTTCACATGTAAATCAGTTCACGCAACACAGCTCCTGGAAATTACGACTATGTAACCAAGGCTGTGACTAAAACAACCAGAAATGAGAAGTACATAGGTTTTCTGCCATTGTCAGTGAAACTTTAAGTGGTAAAACAAGAAATACTTCCAAGCTGAAGAACAAAAAGCAGAAAAATGTAGAATTTACTCTTTTTTTCAACTGAAGAGGAATAAATGGTTAGTCTACGTCTAAGAGGAAATAAGCCAAACTGACCAAAAAACCAAAAGGCCACCAGAACCACATAACACATCCAATCCTCACCCTGGCTGGGAAAATGGCTGCTCCTTCAGCTTCATGCTCTGCTGCTGAGGGAGCATGCAGCTACATGCTGGTTTGTTTATCCATGCAGTATGTTAAAGTGATCTTTTCAGAGAGCATTGTGTAATTACAAGGTAATTACACAATGCTGACCCAAAGCAGTGAAGCACCCAGAAGGTTTGCTAAAAGGATGACACGCCAGAGTGGACGATCTGGCCGATTTCATGCAAACCTCCAGGTGTCCCAGTGCAGCTCCAGGCTGCTGCTGAGCCGTTTACAGCTCCAGGCTGCTGCTGAGCCGTTTACAGCTCCAGGCTGCTGCTGAGCCGCTCCAGGCTGCTGCTGAGCCGTTCCAGGCTGCTGCTGAGCCGCTTACAGCTCCAGGCTGCTGCTGAGCCGTTCCAGGCTGCTGCTGAGCCGTTTACAGCTCCAGGCTCAGCAGCAGCTGAGTCTCTGCTGACGTTCACTCACCAACTCGACAGAAGCTCCAGTAACCTCCAGATGCCACTCATCATTTACAAGCTCATTTACGTTCACACATCTAGTCCAAGATGGTTTCAGGATTTACTTATTTAAAAATAAATATTTATTTAAAAGTAAATAAATCAAAATTAAACACTCCTTAGTAATTCTGATCCATGAGATATATTTCATTTTCTTTTTTTGTGGCTATGATAAGAAAAGAACATGGAAAATAAAAACCGCTCTGATCCTTTTTTCCAAAAGTTATTTCATTTATTTACTTTTTATTTTATATTTATGAATTAAATACATTATATGTAGATTATGTGTCTATTGCTCTGATTTCTAAAAATAATTTATTTAAATCTTTTGTTTATTATTTTTTAAATATTTTAATTTCTTTTAGAATGATTTAAATAAATTAAGGGGGAAATTAGAGAAAACTAATAACTGTAATCCTGTCCCCCCAAAAAACTGCTTTTAAAAATGTTTATTTAGGTAGTTATGGGTGAGTTAGTTAGTTATTTAATTAGTTAGTTGTGAACCGTTCTTTCTAAAAATGCCCCCTGCTCCCTGAAGTGCACAGTTAATAATTCTGTTGACATTCTGGTTCTGACTGTTTTCCTTTAAACTGCCTCTGATGCGGAAGCTGAGGTTGAAGCAAAACGTTCTGTAATTATCTGCTTCTTTTTGATGAGATTTTGACATGACCACATCCTCCCACATGGAGCTGATTCACCCAAGAAGTTTGTGTTTTTAAAGTGGGTTTTCAAATGTTCATCTCTTTGAAAAAAAATGAAAGTTTGATTCACTTTATACTTTGAACGATTTCATCTAAAAACCACATTTGTTTGTATCAAAGGATGCTGAAACCTCATGATCAGCCCCAGATGATTGTTGTTAGCGGCAGCACTGCTGCAGAACAGTAGCTAATAATTCACCCACACCCACTCTGTTTAATTTAGCAACATTGCATAAAGTCAGACATGTCCTTGGAGTTCACAGACATTTGTACATACTGATTTAATTTGCAGTCATGTTCAATGACATTTGGCTATATTTTTTGTATTTTCATGCTTTTATTCAGCAGATTTTTGCTCCCTGTAAGAATCGAGAACAGCTGGCTGTGAACTCGCTCGACCTGCACGAGGTGAGACTCAAAATGTTTGTTTTCTGTCAGTAAAACAGTAAATGGACCCTCGAAGGACGGTTAACCATCCCTCATGTGGTTTACTGGTGCTTTTACTGAGATGCGTTGTCTCAAAAGGAAACTTTCCACCTCCTCCTCTGTTCTTTCCACAAGTGGTCTTTGCTGCAAGTTGTGGGCTTCTATCTTTGATAATCTTCTTCTCGTATTTGCCGCTCCCCTTCGCCACACCGTCTCTCTCCCTGTGTGTGTGTTTCAGTTTGCGGGGAAATGGTTCTTCAAGGCGGCCGTCAGTACCCGGGACTCAGACATCATCAGGTTCAAGATGTTTGACAACATCGTCTTCACCTTAGAGGACAGGTCCAACACCACTCTGGTCATGACTGGAAACATGCGGATGTGAGAAGTCAAACTGCCCCGCTACACACACACACGCACACGCACACGCGCACACGCACACGCACACGCG
>NW_006800333.1:196535-213361 GCF_000485575.1 Poecilia formosa
ACACACACACACACACACACACACACACACGTGTGATGACCTGTTTGTGATTCAAACACACTGATTTGATCCCAGCTCGTCCTTTTCCGCTGCAGCAGCTCCAGTTCTTCTGGAAGGATTTCCACAAGGCTTAGGAGAGTTGTTGGGAGGTTTAGATCACATTTCTGAGATCAGACACTGATGTTGGATGAGACTCACCATTCTAATTTGTCCCATAGGAGTTCTGTCAGGTGGAGGTCAGCCCAGTCCGTTTCTTCCGCTCCAGACTGTCCTGTTCATGGCTGTTGTTTTGTGCATTAGTGAGAGGTCATGTTAGCATAGCTGGAGGCCAAACTGCTTTTCACTTCTGCACTCGACGCTCCGCATTGCTCATGTTGACGTAACTGGCAGCTCGTATACAGCGCCTCAGCTACAGAAACCCATTTTTAGAATCTCTCTCTGCACCGTTCTTGACCCAATCTGAAGGACATATGAAGTTCTGCAACTACTAACTCTGCAGAATGCTCAGACCTCTGACCTCTGACCCCTGACCCCTGACCCCCACTCTGTGTACCAATACTTGGATTTTAATATATCTCTAACAGTTCACTGTACATGACTATGGCTGCAGTTAGTGAATATTTTCAGAATCAATTATTCTGATGAGTAATCAGGTTAAAAAAATGGTTCCATCTGCAGATGTTTCATTTAATCATATGCAAACATTCAGTTCCTTTTTCAAATAGGAAAATAAACATTTTATTGTCTAAAATGCAATAACTGTATTCATTTAGTCAATGCCTGATCATTTATAGCACAGGATGCATCTGCAGCTAAAAAATCCTTCTAACTTCAACATGTCAAATGCTCAGAGCTTTCTGATTGGCGCTAATCAATTACTGTGTTCAGCTGATCAATTTCTGGATTAACCCATTAATAACTGGATAGTAAAAGGTGCTTAATGGGAATCAGCTCATATATGCACTGGATTTCTTTATTGATCGGCCATTTAACTGTGTAATCCAGCATTTATGATTCCTGACATTTATGATCTTCTGCCAGACGGTTGAACTCAAACCCTGTAAAGAGCCGTTGAACTTCCAGTTTTTGCTTACAGTCTGTCTTTGGACGTTGAACCCAAACATACGAGATGTTGGTTTAAAATACCAAGATAAGCTCCAATGTTTGTCAAGCTGCTTTTTAGTGACGGTTGATTAGCCTTTTGTACTTAAAATGTGTTGGTAACTGCGTCTATAAAAATCAGCAACAGAGGACGTCTTGCTGTTCAGAAGTTTAAAAAGGGAACTAAAGCTTTTGTGCCTGTGAATTTGCGTCACAGTTTCATTGAAACCAAAGTTATTCAAGGCAAATAAACCAGCTTGGTTTGTAAATAAAAATTAGAAAAAAGAATCTGACAGTAGAAAAAGTAAAAACGATTTTGTTGAAAAATGAAACTATTACTTCTCTCTTGTATCTCTCAATAGGTCAGTTTTATTTTTATTTTTGGTTTTTGCAGGGGAGACGATTGCATAAAGCAGAACTGGACGTATCATGTGCAGCCGGGGAGGGATGACCTGGTGCTGGAAGGTCAGTGCAGCTTTCAGTGTCTACTGGTGTTGACACAGAGAGAGGAATGGATCAGGATTTGGTGGTTAAAACGGGTGGTGTGTGTTTATGTCTGTGTATGAATCGAGAAAAGGAGAAAAAATAAAGAAGAAAACACCTGACATCAAGGATGTAATTCTCTAGAACTATATCGTGAGCTGCTGGGGAAATCCCAGCACTGGTTTTGGTTTTCAAGCCTGTAGAAATGTGATATTCTTAGGAATGTGTTCAGCTTGCCACATTGCACCAAACATTAGAACCACTTTCTCATCACATGGAGTTCCCCAGGGTACTGTTTTGGGTTAACTGTTTTTTAATTTTTTTATTATCATTCAAACTCATCTTTCTTCACTCTAATCATAATATTTAGGAACTCTGTTTCCTCCACATAATAAACTTAGATAGTAGCATAAACTGCCTTCTATTGCATGTGCTGTCAGCTGCTTCAGATTCGCTAAAGATCTCGTTTATTTACAGGGAAGGTCTAATAACACCACTTTGAACCATTTTAAAATGTTTTTTCTGCAGAATAAGACTTTAACAGTAGTTGAATGGTTGTACAGCAGCAGAAAAGCTTCCTGCAGTGAAGACAGGGAGGAGGAATATGATTGGATAGAGTCCTCTGGACTTGATAAAGTGATATACAAGAACAGGCAATGCACCATTTCCACTCAGTAATTCAAAATATTTCCAGGATTTCTACAGATTTTGACAGTGATTAATGAAGAGACTGTAAAAACCTGAGCTGCCTGAAACAATCTGTGCACCTTGTCTGGTTTACTGTACGTCATTATTTTGAATTATTTTCTCAGCAGAGAAAATGTGGCTCATTTTTTAAATATTTTTCTTTTTAAACATGTCTGGTGAACAACTGACAGAATTTTATTTAAAAAATGGTAAATCACAATAATGTTTTCTGTTCACTTTAAGGAACAAACTAAAATCTTTCTCACCACTATAAATTATTAATGAGAAAAATCATTAAATTGACACAACAAAAATTATATTTGTCTGAACTTCATGATTTCCTCCATTACTTATTAAAAAACAAGAAACCCTTCGTATATTCAGCTTGACTGTGTGATAAGTGAAGCAGAAATGTTTGCTTTACATCTGGACTAGAGTGGATCCGCCTCTGAGCCTTATCTGTGTTTTACTGGTGTGTGTCGGTTCTGATCCAGGGAGGCCACAGCGCCGTAATCTGCTCTGGAGCGGCATGTGGGCCAACTGCCGCGACTGCATCGTTTTCCAGGAACTAGAGCCGCCTCTGAAAGAGACCGACTCAGAGGATTCTCTCAACAGATTCCTGTTATACAGTAGGGAGTAACTCACCCGACATCAAGTCACATTCAGCCTTTCATCAAACAATAACCTCTAAAACTGCAAACACTTCACATTTCTTTGTCATTTTTACATCTGTTATATTTATATTCTGCTGGTCAGATTATTTCCATTGAGGTTTGTGTTATAAATAATTTAGTTAGCCGTAGGGATGCAATTCATCAACTTGTGATTAATTGTTTATTAGATGAAAATTAATTCCAATGATTAACCGCTTAGACCTTCCTGTAGTGTTGTAGTTTGGGCACCAAACAGAAGAGGGCGCCGCTGGTCATCTTTAAGCGAGTCAGTAGATACATAAACAAAGATGGTGGGGCCATACCAGAACAGGAGAGAGAAACGGTCTGGAGTCGGATGACTCAATATATATATATATATATATATTTTTTTTTAATCCATCATATTATCCATCATATTATGAAAATTTTAACCCCAAAGAGGCCAGAGAAAACTCAGGTTTTCAAGAAAACGTCCAACTAATTGAACTAATCATTCATTAAATTAAACATCAGTCAATGATCAAGATCAATCAAGTTTAGATTAAGTCAGTAATCAATAACTTGCATCCCTAGTAAGTTACTT
This sequence comes from Poecilia formosa, assembly GCF_000485575.1. Taxonomy (NCBI): domain Eukaryota; kingdom Metazoa; phylum Chordata; class Actinopteri; order Cyprinodontiformes; family Poeciliidae; genus Poecilia; species Poecilia formosa. The sequence goes on from NW_006800333.1 coordinate 200,043, forward strand.
GGATTTTCTTTTTTTCCGCGGTTTGACCTAAAGGTCGGCAGAAGGATGTCGACTCGGAGATGTTGACGATGTTTCTCAGGGACTCTGCTTGCAATGGCCTGACAGCGAACGTCACACTACTTCATGAGAAAGGTTTTTCATCAGCAATACACATTTTATGTTTTGTTTTTTAATGTTAACATGTATTCTGACAGTTTCATGTTTTTCCAGAGTTTTGCATCTAGACATGAGAGTCCAGGTAGGCACGGCTTCGACCAGCTGCTGAGTCGCTTCCCGCTCAGTGAAATCACAGCATTTATCTCATTTCTTGCAGGAAGCTTTGGGAGATCTTGGGTCTTTGTAACTGGGATCATTTTGTCTCTCCTGTGCAACACTAAAGTGAACCAGAAGGCCTCAGAAAGCAGCTATGATTTTGTTAAACAAGGCAAAGTCAAACCCATCCATAGGTTTCATTTTCAGAGCTGCAGCTGCTGAGGCGGGAAGACCCGACAGACCCCACCATCAATAAAAACCCAGGAAATCCCAGCAGCCAGAAATATCTGATCACCTGCACAGGGAGGAGTAGTTTGTGTTCTCATATTAATATTTTACTTTGTTCTTTTGATTTTATCGGAGCGGCATTAATGAGACGCTGTGACTCTCATCGTCAGATGAACATTTCCTTCACATTTCTCTGAATAAACAAAGCTTTCATCTTGAGATCAATTTGAAATGGATTCACTGAACTCTGATAAGACAGTTAGTATGAAAAAGTAAAACATTTCTGTTCCAAGAGGTTTTCAGTTTCAGAGGTTGGTTTTTGTAGGCAGGAGATCTTTGAAGGTGCCAAGCTGCATGAGTGAATCATTCTGAGGTTTCGTTTGTGGTTCTGGTAGGTTTGAGTTTAATCTGTTGTACATTAAGCTGAATTCAGTGGAGACAGACGTTTCAATTGGGTCAAAAAATTATTGCTTAAATCAAGTAAAATAAATGTTGAAGCTTTGATATTATTTATCCTGAAAACATGAAGCTAATGCTCACATCATCTCATATCCAGCTGCATTATTGCAGATTATAAGCAGTCCAGTTCAATCCAGCTCCATTGATGCTTCATCACTCTTCTTAATTTATAACTAACTATATCACAATCCTTTATGAATAGATTGGAATCAGATTTGAACTGAAATCCCATAATTACATTTCAACCACATTTATTCCCCTGAAGCTTCCTGGTTGCTGATGGGAGATTTTAATATCGGTAAAACAAAACTTTGTTCAACTTGTCCAACTAGGAAAGATAAGAGCTTCAATCTGTGGTTTGGTCTGTCAGTTATGATCATTTATTGAATTTAGATGAACTAGCAGATTTACAGATATATTGTTTTTATGTATGTTTCAGCAGAAAGTTTGGAAGGATCAGGGTGGAGATTAATAAAAAATAAAACAGAATACCTACAGAAAATTCAGGTGGAGCAGAGGACATGCAGCACAGTCAGAGGAAAGGAGAGCAAAAGTAATAAAAACCAGAAAGCTAGTAAAGGTCCGGGTGGAGAATGAGTCTGAATGCAGATGAGTTAATGAGGGGAATGTGGAACAGCTGAGGAGGAGAACGAGGAAGAGGAGAATAACGAACACAGAAATCACAAAGGAGAGCAAGACAAACAAACAAACATTTCTAACCAGTAAAACACGTCCCTGCACATTTCAGTTTATTACAATCTCTATTTATTCTGGTCAGATTCATTTAATCCATCAGTTTATTTGAACTCAGACAGAAATTTACATATAAGTCTACATAAAATGTTTTGCTGAACTTGGATTCTAAAGCATGAAGACACAAGGTGAGTCCATTCACTCTGAAGCTAAAACAAGAAGACAAAAATCAACTAAAGGAGGTCAGATTAAACCAGATTAGCTGCAACTGCAACATAACTGAAGCAACTAGTTAACAGGAAGAGAACCGTCTTGAGTCACCGTGGCAACGCTGAAGGGAAAAAACACAAGAGAAGAAGAAGAACTGATTAACAGAAAAAACCTGACCTGGACAATCAGAGACGAGGGGAATTAATGCTCCACAAAGAGCAAATTATTATAAATCATTACAAATTACTCAACAAAATAAAACAAAACTAGCCGCCAGCTCCAGTTCAAGTAAATCATGCATTAAAGAAAATAAAGAGTTCTGGCAATCTGCATCGGTCTAGTCCAATCAGCACTTTGTTTACTTCAGGACTCCTGTGAAAAAGACGGCTTGGGACTTTCCTGGTTGAATAAAAGTAAAATAAAATTACAAAATCATTTCCTGTCTATCGTGATCCTGGATCTCAGAGGTCCAGAGGAAACCACTGGAACCAGAATCAGCAAGGAAAACCAGTTAGCTAAATGTTTCACTGGTAAAAGTATTTCAGCAAACATGATATGTAAACAAAGTTTTGTTGTGTTTGTGAAAGTAAACAAAAAAAATGGAAGTGAGGATCATTCAAATGAACATTCAAGATTTAGTTCAGTTTTTCCACCTGAATTAAATCTGAATCTGATTCAAAACATTATATTCACTTTCTGATTCACATCCTGCAGACCAGCTCAGTCCAGTTCAGCAGAGGGATGCACCAGTACATTCCAGTTCGTCATGAATAATTAAAAGTTATCAGTGATTAATTCTAAATCAACACAGACCAGATTACTGGAACCAAAATGCTTTTCATTTTAAACAGGCAGAGTTTTTTTTTTTTTACATTAACTCCATCTAAATCCAATTAATAAGGTTCATTTACCAACAGCAAAACATTTTCTAAAGTTTATTTTGGGTAAAGCTTTTTATCAAATTTAAAAGAAAGATTTAAGCTCAAATATAAAACCTGTTAAATACCCTAAAGTCCAAAAAACTGCAGACTTCAAAGCTCTGCAGTTATTACAACACAGTTATTAAATGCAAACACTTACACACTGCAAACATCTGGCCAGCTCAACTCCAGCTAACTTCTACTATTATTTTATTTTAAATGTAGTTTTGTCAAGTTTTGCTGGTAACTTTCCTTTTACCTGCAGCAGAAAGATGTTAAATCACCATCAGAAAAGGAAGTAAATCGGTTACAGAGCAGGAGTGTCTCTGTTCACCTGCAGCTGCTTCAGCCCAGAAACAGAAACTATTGTCTGTGACAGACACAAACAATAGTTTATGTTACAGAGTGACTTCCTGTTTGCAGACCAGCTGTGCTGAGTTGGAGTCACAGTTCAGGTGAAATCACAGAAACCAGCTGATGTCGTCTCTGTTGGGCTTAACAGCTTTGTGGTGAAAAAAGAAATATTTATTAATTCAGTCTAAATTTGGTAGTTTGTCCTGTTTTTATAATTTTGTACTCTGTTCTTATTATACTTTTTTCCAATACTTGATTTTTAATCTTACTTAAAAATAAAATGTAAGTTTTATTAAACTTAAATAAGACACGAGAAACTGCAGCACAGTGGTGGTTCTGGTTCTGGTTCTGGTTCTGGTTCTGGTTCTGGACTCTGACTTGAGTCTGGATGTTTTTTCGGTGCATGTCTGGTTTTCCTGCTTCCTCCCACAGTTAAGAAACATCTCTGTTGGCTTTGCTTGTCTCTCTAAATTGTTTGTGGATGTTTGGTCTCCATAATGGATTGACGGCACCAAAATGATCCTAATCAGATGTTTAGCTGGTTTTCTGCCACCATTTTGAGGCATTTACTTTCCAACAGGATTATAATATTTGACGCGTTCCTGTTTTGACAGAAAAGTGTCAAAACATCGAACTCGGATTGGAGTCGAGATCCAGGCACCTGAAGAAAGATCCAGTAGAAACAGTCGAGTACGTTTTACTTTATTCAGTCCAGGTCATTCAGATTTACACCAGTTTTAATCCAGACGACTTTCATCCGACTGGACTAAACTCAAGTCTTATCTTAATCTTCATTTTGTCTGAAAATGTTTAAATACTCTTAAAACTGGGATCTGCAACAAGTGGCTCTTTCAAACGTTTGGTAAAAACAATAACTAACAAAATAAAGTTTCTGTATATATTTATTAATAAGTGCAGGTTTTCATAGTTTTTCCATTTTTTTCATGAAATAATTGCCTTGAACATCTACAATCGAATAACTCTAAAAGTAGCAGTTATATTCTTTGGGTCTGTTTTTCTTGTCATTAGGCCGTAAACTAGACGTTTTAGTTAAAATAGTTAAATCAACATCCTATGGAAAATGTATCCATCCTCTTTTTGCAAAGGTTTTCATGTTTTAATTTGCTTTAAAATCTAGAAATATAAATAAAACTGAGGTTCTTTAAAAATTGCAACACATTTTCTATAGTAAATATTTATCAAAAATGAAAACTTTTTTAAACTTTATTTCCTCTTTATTAACTGTTTGTGGCTCTAAACTAGTTTTATTTAGTTGGACTAGTTAAAGTTGCTCATCCATGTGTTAGAAAACTGCAGCACAGTTTAAACTTAATCCCCCAGATCTCCACCATCTGGCCTGTTTGTTTTGATTGTTTGCTGGAGAAACTTTAAATATATGGATGTGAAAATATCCTAATTATGTCTTCTTTACACTGACGGATGCAGCGTCAAACAGAGAAGTGTGAGCAGAGCAGCCTGGCAGCGGTGGAAGTGAGTATGTCCTCATTCTGCTGGTTTGAACTGTGGCTCCGTTAAAACGGGGCCTCATACTGGAACATAGTGCAATCTGTGGGTGAATCTTCACACTCTCTGACTTTCAAACAACACCGGTTGGGAACTACCTGCAGACTCATCGCCGTCTTTACTATTGCAGGATGCACAGGAAGCAGCGGTGCAGAGTCCCTCCCCTGTTTTGAGTGGGGACAGCACCCTGCAGCCCACATCCAGGCCGGCTTGTTTTCTCGTGTTGCAGGTGTAGGTGTGTGTCTGTTTGTACGAGTGAGCATGTGATAAAGCAGGAGAAAGTTAGTGACATTTTCAGGTCCAGAGAAACCTTTTCAGGTTGCTGGGGGGAGCAGAGGGGGGGCCCCATGGAGCACGAAACCAAAAACTGCAAAACAAAATGGAAACAGCCATACTGCTCTCACTTCTGCTTTTTGTCCCAATCAGTCTCGTCCTCGTGTTCAGATTCACACTTAAATTTGTGAATAACACTTCTCCTCTTCAACCACTCAGCACAGCTTCTAGTTTCAAGCAGCATTTCTTTTGGAACAAACTGATTTTGCAGAAATTACTGCATCAAATGTGGAAACTGGACAAATAGAGATAAACTCCATGGAGTTCAGTACAACTTACAGCCACTCTGCATCGATTATTACTTTTTTATTCCACTAACAAATGTACACACACCAGAAAACACACCAGACATGATTTCCACTGCCTGATGTGACACAGCAGTTCTGGTTCTGCTTTAAGGGCTTCAGCTGATGACATCACCAGGTTCAATGGTAGAGTTTATTAATAAAAATCATAGAGGGACACACTGAATTAGCTTAAAAATGTTAATAAAGAGAAAAAAAAACAAACAAATTCAAATAACTTTGAATTGTGTCCCCGGTGTCCATCCAGTCCTGGTGTCCATCCAGTCCTGATGTCCATCCAGTCCTGGTGTCCATCCAGTCCCGGTGTCCATCCAGTCCTGATGTCCATCCAGTCCTGATGTCCATCCAGTCCCGGTGTCCATCCAGTCCTGATGTCCATCCAGTCCCGGTGTCCCGGTGACCCAAAACTTTTAGATGTGTCCCTGTGTCACATGATGAGGTCATCAGCAGGAGACTCTGGAAGCTGAGGAGGAAATCAGCTGTTTGATTCAGGTGTGTTGGACCAGGAGCCTCTAAAGCTGCAGCCCTGAAAGGCGAACGCGACCCAAACCTGATGTTTTCACTCACCAACAAATAAAATCTGATTTGTGTCACTTCTGATTGTTTTCAAAGCGTCTGCAGTCTGAAGAGCTGCAGCATTTCATCCAACTGTCACGTCACTGACGTCAGACATTCTGGTGCAGAAAGAATTATGATGTTTTATATCTGCATGAAAAATATGGTTGAAAATGATTACAATGAAATTATGAAAGCCTGAGACAGTGAACGCATCACAATCCAGCCCACCACTCCTGGTCCGACTCCAAGCAGAACCGGATCAGAACCGGATCAGAACCGGGTCAGACAGAATCTTATCCAAACGTTGGAGTTTGGATATGATCCATGATTCAAAGTAACTGAATTCTACTTTTCAACTCCTCTGGGATTTGGGGTCAAAGTTCAAAGTTCATGCAGTATTTGATTGATTAAACAAATAAACTCACCTAGTTGCCATGGTTATGCATCATAACAGTTATCCAATGTGAAAAGCTGAGAGCAAAACTCCTTCCAAATGCACAGCATCAGAATAAATGCCCAACAGAAACGATTCAACCAGAAAATGAACAAAAGTCTAGAAAAAAAACTAATCAGAACCAACAAAGCAGAACACAAGAACAGACTGAACATAAAGGAACGAAGCTGGAAACATGGAGAATAGAACTGAGTACGGCAACACCTGCAGCCCAAAACAGCCCAAAAGAAAATTAACACAAACAAAAAGTGTGAGCGATGTGACAGGAAACTGAGAGACAGAAAACAGCTGAGTGTGGCTGTAGAAACAAAGCGCTACATTTGTGACATCACAACCTTAGAGCAGTTTTATGGTCAAAGTTTAGAAAAGTCTTTAAACTTAAACTCATTCTATGGAAACATCAAAAGCCAACAGAAAATAATCCATCCATCCATTTTCTTTACACCCTTGTCCCTTAGTGGTTGCTGGTGCCTCTCCAGCTCATCTCATTTGATAAAACTGAACTTTTTTTCTTGAACCAGAAGGTTCTGCAGGAAACATGAACAGATTGAATATTTTCTGTAACAGGGACCTTCCTGTTCCTCTGCCCCATCACAGCTCATTTATATCCAAACATGACTCATTAAATATTAATAAATCAAGTTCCTCCCTGATAATTGATCTGCAGTGTGGGGCAGTCTGAGAAGGCCTCCCCCACTGCAGCTTCATATCTGACACTGAATCAGCCACCAAACGCTGGTAGTGAGGAAGAATTTCCCTGTCATGTTTGTTTGTTACTTGCTGACCTATAAACGTGGGAAATCTGAAAGCCACCCTCAGCAAACATGTATGTGTCACTGAGGGACCGCACCACAGCCTGCTTTCCTCACCAACATCCCCTTTTTCCTTTCACTGCTGAACCTTTTGCTTCGGGTTTAGAAGAAAGTGTTTCAAACCGCTTCACACACACACATCCACACACACACACACACTCTGCTGGACGAGGCTTGTAGGTTTCATAAATTGCACAAACGTGTCAAACCAGAGGTGCTTCTGAGTTTCAGAGTGATGAGTGGAGCCACCTACACCACAACCAGCAGCCCTGCCCCCTCCACTCGTTCTGTTTAAACCACAACTCTCCCTGCAACAACAAGAAAACCTTCCATCTCATCTCCAGCTCACAGAGAAAAACCTGCGAGGCTGGCATGTCTGTCAGAGAGGAGGCTCAGATGAGCGTGGACGCGGAGAGCGCAGGACGCAGGTGAGTCAACTCTCTCACCAACATTCCTGGGATCCATCCCAACCTTTTCCTTTCAGTCCAGCAGAACGCAGCAGCTGCGGTTCGGCTGCTTGCACTGGAATTCCTAAATTAATCATTTGTTTCTGTGTTTAATCGTCTAATTTCATGTATTTTGGTGCAGATTTATTCATATGCCACCAAAGATTATTCTTATAAGATCATTTAGTTCCTCTTTTGGAAACTTTATGTCCAGTCATTTTGAGTTATCAGCACTTTTATTAGGCTTTCTACTAATATTAATGATATGCGTCTTATGATACAAAGAAATGGTCATTATTCTGGGAATCCTGGTTTCTGAAATGAAAAAGTGCGACACTAACGGGTCAGCGAAGTCATCTGCTTTTCTATTGCAAAGATTTGGATTCGACATCAGAAAACTGAACCTGGAGATGAAAGATCTGAACATCAGCTTCTGTTTGCATGAATTTACTCACCATTAAATGAGCTGGAGTTTCAAACTATTTAAATAATTCCTTTTTAGCTACAGCAACATAAATCTCACAAAAACAACTTAATCTCTAAATGGTTTTAGAAATAAAACATGAAACAGGATAAATCAAGAGCAGCTCCACAGCTATCAGATCTAAATACAAACTTTTGGAATCTGTGTAAAGACTTAAAATAATGCTTTTCCACTGTCTGCCTAATGCATCAGTGATAAAAATAAAACACATTTTCCTTTTTGTAGCCTCACCTATAATTTTCTCCACATGAACAATTCAAAACTATAAAAATCAAAATGCCTCACAGTTTCAAATCTCCATGTTTACTGAAACTTCAGCCAGGAGTTAAAATAGCTGCAAAACCAGAAGTATTTGTGAAAAACCCATCAGGGGGATTGTTATGGAAACAACAAAGAAGTCAGTGTTTCATGTTGTTTAGGGGCGGAGCTTAAACACCTGTCGCAGGTGGATCATATATGGAAAAAAAAATCCCACATTTACTGAAAATATTACCAAACAAAAATCCTCCTGCTGTCACTTTAGCTGCTCCTGTAACTGTATAGTTAAAGCACAGAGAGACTGAAAGCCTGCTGGGTTTGGATGTGAGTGTGTGTTTGTGTTTGGATCATTATCCTGCTTAAAGATCCAGTTCTGACCCAGAATCACTTCACTGACAGATTTTATGAGGTTCTGGTTCCTTCAGTGAGCTGAAACGAGATTCCCAGGGCTTTTGGAGTAAGAGGCCCATAGCACCACACACCCTGTACCATGCTTCAGTGGGAACAGCCTCGTTCTTCTGCTTCACAACAGACACAAGTGTTTGAGGGTGAAAAGTGAATATTTTCTGCATCACAAAGTTTCCAGTTAAAGTCCCAGTGGAGTTTACAGAGGATGTCAGCTGCCAAACAGAGACTTTACCTCTGCTGCACCTCTAACCATCCTGATCCAGGTTGGTCGCCATAGTTACACCTTTGCATTTCAAATATTCCCTGTAGGGATCAATAGGAAGTGCTAATGGGAAAGTATCAGGCCTCACATGCACACATCACACAGCAGTGAAATGTGGAGGTTTAGGCCAGAGTCTGGTTTCCTGGAGCTGAAGATCAACACTCTTCTGTTTCCTTGGATGTTCTCTTGTCTTCCCCATTTTGGAGAGTTTCTCAGAGAATCGAACATCACAAAGAATTAGGAAGTAAATAAGCTTACGAAACACTTCAGTTACATTTATCTTATCTTATTAGGAGTTCTGACAAGTGAAGTGTCTGTAAGAAAAAATAAGTTAAAAATCCCTACTAAAGTTAAATATAGTTAGATATTTTTTATCTTGTTTTTTGGGAGTTTTTGCTCCTGCAGATGAAAAGATGGATTCATTTTCAGGCTTTAAATCTGGAGACTTTGTCAAATAAGACGGATTTTATGAGAATGTCCACATAACTGCGCCCCGATCGGCGGTTTTGTTGCTGATACAAACAATCTTTCTCCAACTGAAAATGACCAACACAGGAAGGAGTGGACGGTTTTAGACCAGCGGTTCCCAACAGAGGGAGACAGGGCTCCAATGTGGACCATGAAGAGTAAAGAAATAAGTCATAGAAGGTAATAACATTGAAAAATGACAAATTTAAAACAAACTCAGGCATTGTGGACTCATATAATTGGGTTAATAACATTGCTCTGTACTCAAAATTTCCCACAACTTATCATAACACACTTTCGAAAAAGGTTTGCAGTCCGACTGAGAACCACTTCACTCACGCTCCATGGTCAGGGGCATTTCAACCAACACAGGGAATTTCACTTCGCATCACCACAGGTAGAAAATCTAGACCACCGTCGTTTTCTCCCTCCGTGCGTCGACTACTGAAAACTCCCACTCAGGTAAAACCCCAGAGAAGCAGAACAGGTTTGGTCGCTATAGGCTTAAGGTACATTTACCCACAATGCACTGCAGGCTGTTCTATAAATGTCTTTCATGGTAATCACTGTGGGCGTTCACCAGTCTTAGAGTCACAAACGTGTTGAGTTCAGGCTTTAATCCTCTGATGAAAGCAACCAGTAAACATGTCCTTCTGTTTACATCACATCTCTGACTTCTGCAGCATGATGGGAATTTGTTTAAAAGTTATGCAGCTGATGCATCAGAGTCTCACATCACTGAAAAACACACAACGTTACAAAGTGTTTCTGTCTACTCTCTAGTGTAAATGTCTTATTACACTAGAAAAAAGACAAAACTAAATTACAAGTAAGTTTTCAGCGAGACATAAATAATTCCTTAACGTTGATGGGAAAATGATTATTTCCACTGGCAGATTATTTCACGGATCTGCCAGTGGAACTGGTACTTTATTTTAACCAGAATTCAAGAATGATTGACAAAAACAAGCTCCTGTGGCTTACAGAAAAGTTACTTTTAACTTAGTTTTGTCTTATTTAAAGTGTGATAATTTATTTGCACTGAAACTAAACAAAAACACTTTGTAAGGTTTTTTGTTTTTGCAGTGAAGCAGTTTTTTATTGCTGTCAGGACGCACAGTGGAAACATAGGTTTATAATCTAACACTCCAAATAAACCCCCAAAGTCACTTAATTAGAATTAGAATGAGACCAAAATGGACATATTGTATTTACTGCAGGAAATGAACAGCTTGATGCCGTGGAGATGCTTTGTTCAGCAGCGATGATGGAAGAATGGATGGAAGAAACCCTGTTATAGGCTGCAGAACACCTGAGCCTGAGGTGGAGGCTCAACCACCTGAAACATACAGACACACGATGGACGGCTCACATTCATGTGTCAAAATGGCCTAGTCAAAGTCTAGGCCTGTAGCTAGACTTGAAAACTGATGTTCAGAATCCAGTCTGTCTGAGTCTAAACAGTTTTGCACAGAAGAATGGGAGGACAGGTTCAGACTCCTTCAGCTTTATGATCTTGCACCAAACTGTGTGAAAATCCAAACAAAGTACCGGATGGCAAACTGTAACGGTTCAATGGACATTAAAACTTCTGCATTCATGTCACTGAGTGGTGATTTTTCTCCCTGAGTCAAAGCAACGACAGAAGAAGAGGAGAAAAACCCAAAGGAATAAATCCTGTGAAATGAAGCAAGAAGAAAGAGAAACATGCCTGATTTGTCACCAGGCTGGAGGTTTGATGCAATCATGTAATTTATGACAGAGCACAAATTTAGCTCCCTGTTCTAAATTTGTGCTAGGTTTCCTCTGAGAATGTCAGAAACGAACTGTTCAAACTGTCCTCCTCCTCATCGCTGCCCACAGGATGATGCTGATCTGCATTCAGAGGTGGAAACTATGAGCTGAGAATAATCACAGCTGGAAAGAAGAGTGAACTCGTTCCAGCACCACCTCTGTGATGCCATTCTCCATCTGATGCAGGTTTGTGTGTGTTTGACAGAATGGAGGGTCAGTGCCGGTCGTCTCAGAAGTACCTGCTGCTGCACGTGTGGTGCGGACTCCTCACCATGGCCCTGGTCATCATGGCCGCCTTTATCGCCTCCATCAAACCAAAATCTGAGCAAGTAAGTAACCCTGATCCACACATTTCACACTTTATGTTCAAAACTTTGACGCCTTGAAAATATGTGAACATAGATGCAAAGAAAAACCATGAAAACCATTTGTGGCTTGTTGCTAAATAGTATGGAATTCAATATATAGAATCTAAAATTTAAAAACAGGTTGAAACAAATGTTTTGCTCCTGATGAAAAAACACGGTGTTCAGTGAGATAATCAAACATTAGATGACGTTTGAGTTCAGACCCCCTGTGAAGCCTATGGTGATGTTAGCTAACAGCTAAAGAGCTAATCAGTCTTAAGGTCTTCTCAGTGAGAATGCATGAAGGGTTGAATGACATCTTATATTTAATGTTTTCAAGTAAAGTCAGAGTATTTCGCCTTTATTCTTGTAATTTTATGACTTCATTCTTCATTTTTTCTTAGTATGGCTCTAATATTGGCTCTAATATTCTATCTTCCAAATGGAAATTATTAAACCATCAAATAGATATTTATTGAAGAATTTTTATTGTACCACATTATTTTGGTTCTGATTCTGTTTCAGTGATTTAACTCTTACTGTGAGGAAATATTAAGTTACAACATTGGAATCACATGATCAAAACTTTCCCCAGGAGACTTCAGGTAGTTTTTCAAAATTTGCTTTAAGTCAGTCGGTACCCACAATGCAGTGCAACCTTTCCTGTATTTCCCAAAGAAATAGGAAGTGACTTTGAGTAGTTTTAAAAATAAAAATTTGTTTAAAGAAACTCTTCATTTATGTTTATCTGGGGAATTATGAAATGTTCCAACAAATGACATCTGAGTAAAATAAACCATGTGATGATTTTATATGTTGAGCATTTCCACACGTTTGGCTTCAATTTCCCAGATAGTATTTAGTAAAGAAGAGTATCTCTAATTATTTTAATCATTTTAAAATTGATTAAAAAGCAGAAATTACTCCTTAAAGATATCATGGGTAAATAAAACACAATAATTTCTGTATTTTTACACTTTACTGGTTTGATCAGAAGCTTATCCTGAGAAAGTCTTTTAGATTCAGAATTATATTACTTTACATCTTAAGAGTGTGTATCTAAACTGCCAAACATATTTTATTAGTTATTTATTTTTGGCTGCAGCTGGTCAGTCTGTCCAAATGTTGTTGTTAACGTGCAATTTAGAAAAATGTCTTAAACTTTTTGATAGACAAGTAGAACAGCAGCATGGATTAGTTTTTTATTCAGAAGTTTAATCCATTCATTGAAACAGAGTTTAATTTTCGCCTCTAGGTGGCAGCATTGTCAAAACTAACAGGCTGTCCTCGGGTTTCCCCAGAGGGTTTGGCTCCTGTTGTGGGTTCAGAAACTTCTTCACACTGTCTGTGACTCTGATGATCTTTATCCATCTCTGATTGGATTGAAGAAAAAACTGATCAGAAAAGATTTGGTGTAAAAGTGTCTCAGAGGTGGACATTTCATGAAAACCCCCAAACCTCAACAAATCCACCAGTAAAGCTAACAACATTCATGACCTCCACCGGAGCATGATGGAGCTGAACAAACAGCAGTTCACGTCTGATTCTTCCCGGAGCAAACCGGAGCAAAGTTTCTCCTCATTCTTCTGAAATCAGGCTTTTGTTCGTCAAAAATGTGAAACGTAGCAGCAACAGTTTGAATTAGCCTTATAAAAACTAGATAGATAGATAGATAGATAGATAGATAGATAGATGGATAGATGGATGGATGGATGGATGGATGGATGGATGGATGGATGGATGGATGGAT
>NW_006800333.1:213810-246073 GCF_000485575.1 Poecilia formosa
TAGATAGATAGATAGATAGATAGATAGATAGATAGATAGATAGATAGATAGATAGATAGATAGATAGATAGATAGATAGATAGATAGATAGATAGGGAAGTAAATACGATGAAGGACAGAAGAGAAAGCAAATAAAGAAACAGGAACTTGAACTCAAGAGAAAACCCAACCAACTCATCAGAGCATGAAATGACAACAGAAAGTCTTTTAAATCTTGTCAGTAATGAAATGAGCCGTTAGAGAGGGATACTCCATAAACACTGACTTTAAACCCTTTTGTCCCTCCAGCCCAGCGGCTCCCAGGAAAACTCTCCAGCAGGTACCTGCCAGAAACTCAGATCGTCTTTCAGAGTAAATCTGATCAACGCCACTAACTTTGTTTCATCTGATTTTTCGTTTCAGTCAGCGCTCGCTTTTCCCCAGAGGGACTTGTTGGTATGTTGGATCATTTACCATACCATAATGATTTACCAAGCTGATTCAGGAAGCTGAATTAACAACTCTTTGTTGCTTTTCAGGAAAGTCGTCTTCCTATATTGAACTGGAAAGACGTAAGTTCACCTTCACTTCCTTCTAACATTCAAATGATCCCTTTCACTTTCAGAAGAAAGGAATCAGTTTTATGAGTTTCTAAGCTTTTATTTAGGATTTGCTCCACATTGTCTCTTTTTGGCTTGTGGCTCTTTAACAGGTTAAACTTCTGATTTTTCATGCTGTGAACTCTTTAAAACAAGCAGCACAGAGTTTTCTTAGCAACATACTGCATCCTGTTTATGTATTCATACAGAGACAAATGGAGAATAGTATGGAGGGTTTGGACTGAACCCACGAAGCAGCTGTGTGAGATTCACACACATGAACGACTTGTTGTGCTCTTATGTAACAAACCTCTAAATAACTGCAAGTTAGGACTTCCTAACTCAACATGATGTTTTACTCTGCAGTGAAATCAATACCTTTTGTTTTCTACCCAAAGCAGCTGATTTTACTCTGTGAAAGGGTAAAATAAACACACTGACAGCTGAACTCTGATGAACCTTCAGAGCCGCATAAAGGCAGTTACAAAGTCAGCCTTTTATCACCTGAAGACACAAAAACCTCTTTTATCAAAGCATCAACTAAGACGTTAATGGGAAACATATGAATGTAGGACTGAAGAATAAGTGCTACTATGGTAACGAGTTAGCAGTAACAAGTCTTTTATCAAAGTAAACTTCAATAATTCAGATCTTGTTTAAATAAGTATTAAGGATTAAATATTCATAAGAATTCATAAATCAAAAAGGATATTTTAACTTTCAGGAAAATGTTATCATCATTAAATTACAAGGTAACAGATAATCAGCCCTCATCTGCTGAAGCCTTGACCTTTGACCTTATTTGTGTTGATGAAAAGTGCTGATGTGACGCCTACATGTTTGCTTACAAACATGTTCAGGGGGAAGCATAGTCATTCTGAGAACGGTACAACAAAACCCAAATCTGAAACTTATCTGCTTCTGTTACATAAAAACTTAATTTGTTTCCACCTTCAGTCGATTTCACTTCTGAATTCAACAATCCTGAAACTGTACGATCTGGTATTTCTTTTAAGCAAAAGATGTAACCTTTATAAGAACATCTGAAGACAGCGAATTTAATTTCAGCAACATTTAAGATGGTAAATTTAAAAAGAAAGGAGCTGTTAAAGTTAGCTCCCAGTCACTGAGGAGTCTGCAGCGTTAGTTGCTGTGACGAGCCAGTCAGATCCAGCCTCATCATGTTTCCAGTCACTCGTGTCGCCTTCCTCCCACCATGCCGACTCCTTCCTGTGTGAAGTGGCTTCCTTCAACCACAACAAACCTGAGCGGAGCTGTAATGACTTTAGGCATAATTATGAGCCACAGCAGCAAACATGAGTTTGATGTTTAGCCTGTGCTGACAGAGAGGAGATCAGGCTCTAATTGGAGGCTCAGCTTCTTCAGGGTTTTATTTCTCGCAGCTCATGATGAAACAGATCTGTTTATTCTGCTGGAAGCCGAAGTGAACTCAAGAATCTCATTTTTCATTACAGACCATCTTTCATCCCTGTGAACAGATCTGTAAAGCAGACACATATTAGCAACTTAAACACATTTAATCTTCAGTCATTTCCATATATTCTGTTTTCTCTCCATTCTGACTGGTTGGGCGCCATCATCTCTCAGTGGGGGCTTCGCTCCCCTGTTTTTTCAGCCTGTGATCCTGGTTGAAACCAGGAGGATGAATCACTGAACGGTTTAGCACCACAATACATTAAAGATCTGCTGCTGCTGTATCAACCCTCCTGACCCCTCAGGTCCTCTGGTTCTGGTTCTGCTCTGCATCCCCAGAACCAGAACCAAACATGGAGAAGCAGCTTTCAGCTTCTGAACACCACAAATCTGGAACAAACTTCCAGAAAACTGCAAAACAGCAGAAACACTGAGTCCCTTAAAGACAAGTCTAAACCCCCACCAGTAATCACTGGATCACTGACCAACATGTTCGATGTGTTTTGATCATTTTAATGATGGAACTTGACAAAATGTAATATCTGTTACTGGTTTCACAATGTAAACCACTTTGAACTTCCTTGTTGCTGAAAGGAGCTAAACAAATAAACTTGATTGACTGATAATACCAACAACTACCCATAATGCCCTCTGGTACCTGTCCTAGATCTGGATCTAAACCAGAAACATTTGACAAAGGTTTTAAAAAACCCACTTAAAATGCTTGTGGGACTGAAGGAAAAGTTTTGGATGTTTTTTGTTTCTTTGTAGACTTCAGTGAAGACGTGTGGACGACACACGTGGCCTGTGAGTCCTGCTCCCTCAGCCTCCTTCAGAACTGCATCTACTTCAACAGCAGCAGCCATGAGCGCTCCCACTTCTTCTTCTACGCCCAGGTGGTCTTCAGGAAGAACCTCACTCGCAACCTTGTGATGTTGATAAGAAATGCCTCTGAATATGCAAAGAAGGAAGAGAGGATTTTGGTGACAGGCGAGTCGGCGACGGTCGGGGGGGTCTGGTTGGGGAAGATGGTGACTCTGACCGGAGGCGACAGCGTGAGGCTGAACATCACAGGAGAATATAGCAGAAGCGATTCATTCTGGGGAGCTTTCCAGCTCTATTAACGCGCCACGTCTGAATGGACCGCTACAACTTATGAGCAGCCCAATCATTTGGTTTGATTTGTTTCCCCAAATACATTTGTGAAGTATTTCCATTCCTCCTGTGGCCAACATGGAACACTAACTCCATCAGATTTAAATGCAGATTTTACTCCTAATCGTTGGACAACAGGCCCGTTTCCTCAGTCCTGTTGGTTTAGTGAAGTTCATCCTCAGTTTGAAGCCAGTAGAAAGTTTAAATGAATGGAAACTGTGAATGGGCCATAAAAAACCTCCTTCATCACTCATATTTTGTAACTTCTCTGTGTGTTTTATAATTTATAATTAAATATTTTATCATGGTTGTCTCGAAGCAAACCAGAAAGCTAATAAAATTTATTCTTATTATAACTCTCATTGTGTTTTTGTGTCTAACATTTCATGTTTTTTATTACTCTAGGTGTTATTATGTTCACTTATTGGTTTTTATATATTTATGAACAATATGCATTGCAGTCCTGCGGCTGCTCATTTAACTGGAGTCTGAATTATCCTTCGGTGTGAAATGATGACGGATCTTCTTTTTGCATTAAATACGTTCTAAAATTTTTTTGTGTTTTTTTTACAGTAAATCCATGAAGTTTCTGTAAACAGGCTGAATATTATCTTCTACACCAAATTCTGACTGACAATGCTTTGGTTTTGTCTCCTGATGTAACACTAGATGGTTTTGTTGTCCGTCTTTTTGACTGGAAGAAATCCCATCATTTCATATTTTCATATTTTTACCTGTCAACTTTTAAAATGAAAATAATATATTAGCGTTTTATTTTCATTCAGTTTAGCAAATATTCAACAAGTTGAAAAGAGAACCCACATCATGCCTTCACACATCAAGATGAATACCTGTAACCTTTGTGAGAGGTAACAAAACCCCAGTAACTTTATGGAAGCAATGGAAGTAAAAGATCAAATGTCTCCGGGTTTATGAGTTGATCTGGGGGATGAATCCAGTCTCTACTGGAATTACCAGCACCAGCCAAAGTTTGGAAATCAGGGAACATTTCTCCAGTTGAAGTGATCAGAGAAGTTTCCTGATCCTGTAAAACCCAGCAGCAGAGGCTCAGACGCTCCAAAGCCTCCTGAGCACAACGTTTCACCGCGCCGCTCCTGGACAGGAGACGCATGGAGTCAGGCCCAGAGAGACACTCAGACAGAAATCTACATATATATCATTTTTTATTAATGTAGTTAGCTGTGCGATAGTCTCAGAGCATAAATTTGAAAATGTGCTCAGCTGTCTGAATTGTAATCTGTTAAAATGATGGAAGGTCATCAGATGTTTCTGTTACCTTAAAAAACCCAAACATGGTCAAAGATGGAAAATATTCAGTGGCTGCAGCCACTACTCCTGACCTGAAGTGGTTCATTGTAAAAGCCCTGTCCTCCTCATTCCAGCTTCTCTTTGGAGGTAATGATTGCTGACAATAATCAATGATTTTAACTCTAATCTGGATTCCTGCTTCACCTCCTCTGATGACGTCATCATCCTCAGATGGAGCTAAAACACGACTTTTTATCAAACAATGAAGATGTGTTCCAGTGTGTAAGTAAACTTTAGATAAACTTTTAATATTGTCTTAAGTGACCAGCTGCGATTTGACCACATGGTGGCGCCACTTCCCACCAAATTCATCGAAACAAAAGCCCACACGCGTATTCCGTAAACACAAACTAATCGTTTTTAAGTTATAGCCTAAGGAGACATTTACAAGTTAAAAGAATAATAAAGAAAGACATAAATAAATGTAAATATTGTATATGCTGTCAGTAAGTTCTTCAGTGATGTTTTGGGTCTGAAGGTGATAATGCAAACAGACATGGACTGAAACCTCAAAGGTATTTATTTACAAGATGCGTCAAGCAGCAGCTGCAAAACAGGAAGCCACACATTTGGTGCAGCATCTGTCAGCTTCCTCCAGCAGGTTAACACTTCGACAGAAACGCAGCGAGCGGCTGGTCACACTAACGCTGCTGTATGAGGCCTCTCCAGCCTCACTGCCAGGCCCTCCATGTTTATCTCTGTCTAAAAGTGATCTGGCGTGAACAATCCACACGTGAAAAATCGGGTAATTGTTTTCAGATGTCGTGATGCCTGACCTCAACACTCATTAACTCCTGAAGTTTTGGGCTATTTTAGGAAAATTCCTCATGAGAAAAAAAAATTCCCAGATTCAGTCAGAAACGGCTCCTCAGACAGAATGCTAAAATAAATTTGAAAAGCTTTTGTGTTGGACTAAAATAATCCACTTACACCTGATTAAGTAAAATCCATCCATGAGTCACATTAGTGTTTTAATAATTGGAAATTTGGAGAGTAGATGTAAAGTTGGCAGCTGAAACCGACAGCTGCAGTGATTTCTTCAGGGACCATTTTCTGTAAGTCTTCATTTAAAGTGCCAGGTTTCATCAGGATCTGTACCACACTTGGATCCTGTGATCCAGTCATATTTTAAAACCTTTCATCGGTTCCTCAGGTTTTCTCACTGCTCACATCAGATTTTCTTGCGTTCTTAACGCTCAGCTAAGCTCAAGACTCTGGTTCGTACCAGAGTCGTTTCATCTTTGGGTCATCAGATCTTCAGGATCAGTTTATTGTGATTCATCACAGGCATAACAGACTCAATAGGTGGGTTTCAGTTCCAACCAGGTAAGGAGGGAAGTTTTCCGCTTCCTCCTCTGTCCTTCAGCAGTCCAAAACCCAGTTCCCACAGAAAACCTGGAAGAAGCTTCAGAAAACCTGAAGAGTGTAAAGAATATTTCAGAAGATCATCCTGGGTGTTTGGAACCAGACTCTGAAGATGTTTTGCTCTTGATGGATGGTGTAAACTAAAAACGGCTTTTCTCATAAAGTTATCACCGCCGTGTGACAGGAGGAGCCGTTTCTTGTTTTTACTAACAAACTAAAGTCATTCCTCTGGAAGGTACAAGGAACGAAAATAACTGAAACTAAAAAATCCTGTGGAACTACATCAAGACCGCTTTAAAGATTACAGCAAAGTTTTGCTGTTTGGAAGGAATATCCACATTTCAACCTTCATAAACAACAGTCTGTGATATTGACAGAGGAGTCCTCTCAGCTCTGTGATGTTTGATGGATTTCTTTCATGCACTGTTGGTTTTAAATCTGCAGCAGAATCTCAATAAGACTCAGATCTGAGTTTTGGACCGATCTGCTCCATTTCTGTCTCTCAGTTCGTTCCCTGATGGATTCCTGTGAAGTTCTGGATAACTGGGTGCTGCATGGTTCACCTCGGCTTCAGCTTTGATTTTTGTCAGATGTCTCCCTCTGATACAGCAAACTTTTTTTGTACGTTTCCTAAAAATGAGTGTGGATTTTCATGCTAATGCTTCAAATTCAGTGCTGGTTTATTTTTGGTTTTACTGGATTTAATACAGCTGCAGACCAAATGAGTCACTTTCATCTGATGACGGGTCGTATGTCTCTTCTTTTTGACATGTTACTTTCTATGGTTGTTTTTTTAAATACATGTTGACCTGAACTCCTTGAAAGAAGAATCGTTTCTCATTTGGACTTTCTTGGTTGAAAATGGCTGATTAAAATAACTAAAGATAGATTGTAGAGTCACCTGCCCAAACCACAACGTTCAAAAAGCCCAACTGTTTCCTCACTCTTTCACTTCTTTAATATTTTTTCTGGTTATTCTTGGCCCAAATCAGTTGATCTGAACTTTCTTCTTTGTGTTTTTATTTCTTCTTTCATTCGTTTTGGATCTGCAATCATGTTCCCTAAAGTCTGCATGGACAGACTGCCCATCGAAGACAAAGGCAGTGATATCAGTGTCTCCAGCATAAATTTATAACATGAAGATCAATATGATAAACCACAAAGGAAGAAACTCAGGAGAAATGCAGCCTGATCTAACAGAACGGCACATTAAAAGCCATCCGACTCTGATTCCCCACAAAGATTAATGGAGATGGCAAAATTTGAAATAAGCTCCTCAATTTTGTAAAGAAAAAACGTTTTCATCAGGTTTTTGACTTTTCCAAAACTCAGTTGATGGAGCTACATTTGCCAAATAAGTTCTGACGTGGCGAACATTCATCTCACATGAATGATCAGCGGCCCGCTGCGTTAGAATCACAGTTCTTCCTGCATGTCTCTGATAGAACGACTTCATTCCTGAAAACCTCCCTCCATTTTTCTGAGAGGTGTAATTCTACGTAGTCTGGTCGATTCGCTCCAAACCAGTAGCAGAAAAAACAACTGATTCTTTTTTTTTTCTCTTTTTGCAACATTTCAAAAAATTTGCTCAAAATTTGCAAGACACTTGGCTGGAATCGTAGCTTTTTAGCAGAAGCAGCTAAAAGTCACGTTTCGATGTTCTACCTGATGATTAACTTCAGAAAAGCAGCCACTAGAAGCTCACTCACTTCGCCCTGAACTGAAACTTTAAGCACATGCGGTTGGAAGGAAATCAGCTCCAGTCCAATGCTCTGTCTTCATTTGGCTCAGGCACTGAAGAAAGTTTTGTACCTTCTGCAGGCTTTGTTTATAAAAACCTGCAGAAAGTTTAGAGGGTTTATATCACTTATTTTTATCACTGTAGACATTTTGTAGCTGTGATGATCAGGTGGCAGACCAGTAAACAAAAAGTAAAAACTTTGTGCTCACAAACAGCAGTGTGATGCCATGGCTTCTGGCTCACTGCTAGAGAAATCTACGCAAACTCTGTCATGTTCACGTTCCTCAGGTTTGGATTGTTCCTTTTCTTGAAGCAAATATCCAAAATATTTCACAATGTCAGAGCGAAGTGGACCAACCAGACTCTGCTCTGGTGAGTTAAAGTTTTATCAAATGCTCACCTCTGTTCCAGCTTAGATGATGTTTGGGGAAAGAACCAGTGCCCACTCATTTTTCTGTGTAATCATCATATAGTTACGCATATTTGGGACATTTTCCCTTTAGAAAAGTCTCATTGTTAAGATAATTTATTCTGGTTTCATTTTATTAACACAGCCATAATTTTTAGTTGTTTTACCAAAATATCGGAATATTTTCAGAAAAACTCCGAACTAATTGGGACTCCAACTAGATATAAAATGGATCAGTTTAGATATGTTTGCTGTGCATTTCCACTGAGCTGAATCAGTGTACAAAAGATCAATTATACACAAAACCACTTTTTGTGCAAAAACAACAAAACTCCTTGCTAGAAACCAGCTACTTGTTGAGCATTCCCAAAACCTCCATGCGATTTAACAGGGTGTCCTCGGCATTTCACAGGACTTTATGTTGTTACCACCGTCAGACTGAAGAAGTTTCTCTCAGGTAACTTTGAATTTAAAGAAACAGGAAAAGCCGGGGAATCACCAACGCCTCTCTGAGGGCCAGATGAATGTGAAATCAGAAGAAAAGGAAAAATTCACTGTAATAATTGTGTCAGATGAAACATTTTGTTGCTCAGTTGTGTTTGATGCAGGTATTTCCCCAAACTCTGCAGAGGGAGAACAAACTGTTAACATCAGACAAAACTCAGAACGGTCCTCAGAAAAGGAAGAAGTTTCAAATTACACAACTTCACAAATGGAAAACAGACAAACACAAGATAGATGAGTCTGAATCAGGATGCAGAGAAAATGTTCATCTACTTTTAGTTCCTGAACTGAATAATAAAAACTCGCTCAGCTTCTTCTAACCCCTGAAGAATCTGAGCGAGTTTTCATCACGTTTCCTCTTTTGTCTCCAGCCCCTGTTGATCCCCTGCTGCTCCTGTCAGACCTCTCATGACATTTAAATGACACTAAAAGCAGAAACGCTCCTTGCTCAAATATCACCCTTCACTGTGGACTCAACACAAAGCTGTCCTTTCAGAAAAGCAAAAGTTCAACTCAATTTTCAATTCAGCTTATTTATAGAGCATCGATTCACAGTGGAAGTCATCTCAAGGCACTTTGGAAAAAACACAAAATGTACAAAGAGAAAGATGTATTTAATCCTCTACCTTCATACAAACTGTGTTTATATGTTTGACATTTATTTAACTAGTAGGTTAGTTATTAAAAACAGATTCTTATTTACAGTAATGACCAGGGAAAAGAGGGGAAAACACAAACAGTTCGAATAAACAAACAATGAATGAGGTCATAAAAACAATAAAAACAATTCTGTGACATAAACAGAAAAACATGTAACTGGTGATCTGTGTATTCATTTCTAGGTTTTTCTGAGTTTGGTTAGTTCTGTTTCCCATCAGTCTCTGTGACGTCCTGTCCTCCATGTTGATGGATCCCCGCTGTGTCTCGTTTCCTTGATTACCCTCCTGTGTCCCACCTGTTGTCCTGCTGCCTGTCCGGTTCAGTGGTTTATTTCATTAAATCTTTATCATCATCACTTCATCCTGGGTCTGCCTGCATCTTACCTCACCACCCACTCCACAAATCATGACAGTAACACCAAATAAAACTCACATGTTCAGCTTTACTGTTTGTTGAATTTTGCTCCATAATGGAAAATATTTCTCCACATTTTCATTTAATGTTGGACATTGAGAATAACACATGTGTGAAGATTTCCCTCTGGCTTTTAGTGATGAGTTCAAACCACAGCGGCGTGGAAAATGAAACATAAAGCAAAGAGGAGCATGAGATCAAGTCCTGGAGGGAAGCATAGATCTACGTTCAGAATAGAATAGAAACATTCTTTATTGTTTTGTAAAGATTTAAGGCATCATCAGGTTCACACAGAAGACGTTCTAAAAGCATTAAAAACACTATAATAATAATAATAATAATAATAATAATAATATTCTGTGAAGACTATAGCCAAATTCTGTGCAGGTATTAGGAATAGGAAATCACTACGGTAAAAAATGGGAATAAAAAATGTTCATTGTCATTTGGACCAAAGTTGTTCTCTCTGTGATGTGTGGAAGTGTCTTACTTCCTCCAGACCTCATTACCTCATGCACCATACATTCCTATTCTTTCATCATCAATCATAATTATTCCAATCTGTAAAATGTTTCCTTTCAAGCGAACAGCAGAGTTGTTATGTTTGCAGCAATCCCTCCTGCTTTACGGCTCTCCTATGTTAACCAACTAACAACCAAACATGGAGAAGCAGCTTTCAGCTTCTATGAACCACAAATCTGGAACAAACCTCCAGAAAACTGCAAAACAGCCGAAACACTGAGTTCCTTTAAATGAACCCAGCTGGTTTGATTTTAACCATCATAAATGAAAATCGATGATTTTGGCTCTCATCAAAATGTGATGTTTGTTTCTGGTTTTGTTGACTGGGATCGTTTATGACTTTGTGTTTTTGTGGTTTTATGAAGTAAAGCATTTTGAAATGTGCTGAACAAATATTGATCGAAGAATCATGAACTGTTGTTGTTTGGAGTTTTTTGCTCAGGTAATAAATGTGACCATGTGGTAGAAGGCTGAAGAAATGATTTACATTAGTGCAGAATGTCAATGTGAAGGTTAGAGAGAAGTAGAAGATGGACAGAATATCTAATATAATCTAAACAGTTTTTA
The DNA here is from genome assembly GCF_000485575.1 of Poecilia formosa. NCBI lineage: Eukaryota > Metazoa > Chordata > Actinopteri > Cyprinodontiformes > Poeciliidae > Poecilia > Poecilia formosa. Next base: position 224,489 of record NW_006800333.1, read on the forward strand.
ATATATAAATAAGTTTTTGATCTGTAAGTAAATGTCTTTCTTTGAAATCTGTCAAAGTGGTCCATTAGAAAAACCTTCTGCACCTTTGTCTCCTCCACTGAACAGCCTCACAGCTAAAATATTTATTATCAAAGATAAAATCAGCTGAGGAGATAAAACTGGAGTCGAGGTTCAAACTGTCTAATTTTCCCGCCTCTTCCTGCCCCTTCAGCCAGACGAGACGGACCAAAAGGAAAACTTTGCTGCTCCAAGCAGAGCCTGTCCAGCTGAAACCATCCAGCTGCATTATTGGTCAGATAAACATAAAACTGAGTCAGAAATCCTTTATTAATGGTTGTGGTTCCAAACACTACAGGCAAAACAAGCAGACTAAATATTTCTCTTCATTTTAATCATCAGAAAACAAATGGATATATATAAAGCACTAAATGTGTATTTGGTTAATTGAGCTGCCTAATAAAGCTAATAAATAATGAAACTTGTAAGTTTTACTGCTTCGTTATGAGCAGAAACCATGTCTGATGTCCGGCTGCTCTGCATCCTGGGACGTCCCGCTTCAGGAAGCAACTGGAAAGTGATGAATCAGTGATCAACTTATTTAATGAGTTTGTATTTTTAGACTCTTTTTAAATGGCCACAGTTTACATCTGAAGCAGGAGCCAGAGAGAAAAAATAAGAACTTTAACTGTGAACATCCACAGTTTCTGCAGAAAACCGAGGATGAGTTTAGTGAACTGAAATCATGGAGTCCAGCAGACACGTCGACCTGCTACAGCGATTTCTGAACAGAAACCTGATGAGGGAAACTTGCTGACAGGAGAAACTCTCAGATTGTGGTCATCTGTCCCTGCTGGATGAAAGAGGATTTAAAAACCAGAAAAAATGCAGGAAAACACAGAAACTCTGTAGGCCAGAACAGCAGCAGCAGATCTCTGACAGCCGAGACTCAAACAGACAAAGTTCTGCTTTTCTCCAGCTGCTTGCTGTGAAGGATGGCGTCTCAGTGAGACAGTATCTTTAATAATGGTTGTAGTTCCCATGCAGGACGTCCAGGTTCCACCGCTGGTCCCTGAAGAAAAAAAAAGTTTTACCTCCTTTAACATGAGCTATCATCTGAAAAGCAGCTGATTCTGAGCTGCTGTGCATCAGGTTCATCACCTGCTCTCACATGCTCCTGCAGCGCAGAGAGGAAGCTAATCGCTCTCTTCTCTTACTCTGAACGCTCCTTTGATTCTCAGGCTGAAAATGGACCTGCCTGAATTAGTCCCTTCAGCCCCTCAAGAAGCCAAGACATCATCAGCCGTCACTAATTCCTTTTTCCATGTTTCATCATGTCATCTCTGCTTGTCTCTGCAGGAAACTGCACTTTCAGAGGAAAGGGAAACAAAAACCTGTCCTGTCAGAATCCCACCTCTTCCTGCCCCCTCAGCATCCATCTGTTTGACTGGTTGCCAGCGTGTTGATGTGCAGAAAGTAGCCCTGCAGAGGACAGTGACAGGAGCTGAGGAGCTAAACTGCACAGTTTTTGCATGTCTTTAACACTGCAGGAGAAACTCTGATCTACATTCTGATGTAGAGCCGCCCGGTGAAAAACCTGCTGCAGAAATCAATGTGACTAAACATAAACACCTGGATGAGTTTCTCTGATGCTGAGACATCAGTCCTCTAACCCTGAAGATGTTGTTCAGGTGATAGAAGGCCGACTTTGTAACTGTCTTTATGTGGCTCTGAAGGTTCAGGTCAGAGGTCAGCCTGAACTCCAGATTGTTCCTGTTCAGGTCCAAAGATAATAACTTCAGTTTTGTTTTTGTTCAGCTGCAGAAAGTCGTGACACATCGACACATCGGTTTGCTCTAAGATCTGTTCAGTTCTTCTTTGTGGTTCATATTGTACCACATATATCAGTCCTGTGGTCTCCACCTACCTGCAATAAAATTTCCCACCAAGTCGAATAGCATTTTCAGCTCCCATCCATCTGCACAGCTTGTTGGAACATTAACCAAATGTTATGCAACACAGATACATGAGGCTTTAGCTAATCACATAGGGTGAGATTTCAAATAATCATGATTTATTTAACTTGAACCTTGCAAATGATAACTTTATTGTAACAATTAGACTGAGTCAGAAAATAGCCTTTCTTCTGATGCTACAGTGTTGCAGGGTTTCGAACAAGGAGTGACTCAGATTACAAAACATGTTGATGCACCACTGGCAAAGAAACTGAGCTCAGACTGGAAAACACACCGAGGGCAGGACAGGAAGGACAAGCCCAGAGACACCTGAGACAAAACAGAGGCAGGCGTGACGATGAGATCAATACCATGAGATCAAACACAAAGCAACACAAAGAAATCTATTTATGGAGCACCGATTCACAGCAAAAATAAACTCAGAACCATCATCAAGACAAACAGTTGTTAAAATCCACTTCAGTGTAAATTATTCAATCAGATGGAGAAGTTAAGATCTAATTACTTTCAGTTTAATTGAAACCAGATCAGCTGATCTTACAAACCCAGATCAGTAAAAGGTTGTTTATCTTAGAAAGCCGTGATAATTATTCCTCAATCTGAGATTAAACAGGAACAATCAGCCAGTGTCTGCAGTCAACGCCTCAGAGTTTCAACTTACACACAAATTAAACTCAGAACAAAGAAAACCAGCAAGTATGTAAAGTAAAAAGCAGATAAATCCAGGTACCATGGAGAGCAGTAGGAGAAAATAGTCAATGCTCACTGAAAGGCTCATGAAAAAGGAAAGTTTTTGGCCTAGTCAAAGACTTGATGACTGCTGGGTTTCCTTAGATAGAAACTTTTTAAACTGCTTTGAGTAATGAATTGATTATGTACTGATTGATAACTTGGATCAATTGGAATGGTTGAATTGAAAACAAACTCACATTTAAATGAACTGAATTGAATTTAATTGAATAGTTTTAAAAGTAGACAGGATGTCTTTAAAGCCCAAAAAAGGAAAGAAAGAAAAATGTTGGCATTATAAACCTGGAGGTTCGTAAGAGACCCAAAGCACAGATGACCATAAAAACATAATTTCTGAAGTTGGAAAGGCGAGGTGGGCGAGTCATTCTTTCATAACTCCACTATTGTAAAAGCTCTAACGTCACGTGACTGCCATATAAATCGGCTTTGATAATCGAAAAGTAAACAGTTTTCTGCTGTAATCAATACCTAGAAGGGAAGTAAGTTGTTGAGTGAACCTGGTTTTTGTTCCTAAATACCAGCTTCTGGTTTTCAGCTCAGACTTGGTCCCTAATTGACAGACAGCATGAGGGGGTGGAAGTGTCAGAGCTGCTTTTGTTCAGGCAGCGCAGCGTTAATGACCCACTGCGGCCTCTGTGACGTCATCACACTCCAGGTTAGGAAACAGGAGGCAACCAGCAGAGGTTTCCACGCTGCGTTCTGGTCACTGCTGCAACCAAACACAGATCTCTGAGAGAACCGACCGTCTCATACTTTACTCATCCTCCTCTTCATCACCTCGCAGCCTCCAGTCCGTTCGGTTGGACTCTGTCGGCATGGCTACAGATGGTCTACCGCATTTACTGAAGCTGTACTTTGACAAGGCCATTTACAAACCAGAAGTTTCTTCAGGATTCATTTAGATTTATGTTAAAAACATTAAAATCTAAGCTGAAGCTGTTGCTTTTAATCCCTAAGGACAAAACACCGTGTTTTACCCTCACTGTCAACTGCAGCTTCACCTAAAGGACGGAAACGAGAAGCCGTGTGGAAAATCCGACCCGGATTAATCAGATTGATTACATTTGATGACGGGAAGCAAGCATCAGTCAGCTGGAGGTTGTTGACATCCAATCAGAGTCCATCCAACTTCTTTATTTTTCTAATTTCCACTCCACCTGATTTCATTTGAATATTTTTGACTCACCTGAAGCAGCATCTCCATGTGTCATTATGAAAGTCAGGAGGATATAACAATGCTTTAAATCAAATATGCAGCTTGACTCTTATTTAACTCTCCAGAGTTCATCTTCCTAATTTTGGGCTTTTCTCTATTCATCTGTATTTAACTGTGCAAACTAAACTAAACAAAGTTAAAAACTAAACCTCAGTGATGTTATTAGCTTCACAAACAGAGTTTACAGCTCCCGTTTTAGTAGAAACGCCGTTCCTGCTGCATTCGCCACACTTCTGCTTCACAAAAGGGGATTATTATTGTTTGCATGATAACACTTTTGTCTTTTAAACGCAATGGCATAAAGATGTGGAAAATTGATGTCATCACTTCCTCCGTTGTCGTCGTGAGAACGGCGCTCAGCTGACCTCAGCTCATGTTTTTAGGGTCTACTTCCTTAATTTACTGCTGTCCTGTTTGCATACATCAGAGCTTTTCTTGGTTCAAGCAAACGTTATGAGACTCCACCGTTCACTGTGTGGTAAATGTCTTCCCTCCCCTCATTGTCTTTAGTTGAAGCTTATTGACTGTCTCTTCAAACATGAACCATGATAAGGTCAGAGAGAAGACGCTGTAATGTCACTGTGGTGTGCATTAGTCACCTCTCTTACTCAGAGTGACAGAATCTAACCAACATGAAACCGAAGACAGCCCCACTCGAGTGGAAATACCTGAGGTACAGTAGAGAAGCGGGCCCTCTGCGGTTCTCCTGTTTTCTAACAGGTGTGCTGATGACCTGTAATGAAAGTCTCTGTAGCGGCACGCTGGTTGGACCAAATGTTCTGCAAGGATTTGTGACAGCGGCAGCTCAGCCTGAAGTTATTCATACAGATTTAGCTCTAGATTAAATCCTTTCTCTAATACTAGAATTGGCCGCGTATGTTAGTTCCAACCAACAGAGGAGCAGCAAGAGCAAATGAGGTGGATTAGCAGAGCTGCCTATAACTACTGGTGTCAGACTCTTTGGATGAGAGTTAGGATACCATAAAATTATTTTTCAGTTGAATCTTTTTATTTAACCAAAGTTTTTCTTCTGAAGTGACCTGGTTCGACCTCAATCTAGAAAATTATTCCATTTTGATCTTAACTTTCCATGGCAACCACGACAGCCATCTTGAAAAAGGAAAATGCTCTCTGTAAAAAATAATTTCTATAATTTCAACTGAACATGATTTGGCATTTTAAGAATTCATTGATTTTAAATATTGGCAAATTTAGCCCACAAATTAATTTTCCATGATGGCCTGAATTTTCAGTGGTGAACATTTAGTTTATGGTTTTTTGTTGTTTTTTTAAAGAGCAAAACCCCTGATAACAGGTGAGGTTCTTCCATCCACATGTTAAGAGTTTTGCTTAAATATTCAGTTATTCAATGATCTGCTGGGCTATAATATCCTCAGTCTATGTACTTACTACTTCATGCTCATGTAATTATTATTTTTAATCATTTTGTGGAAATAAACTTTCCTTTCTTAAAAATAAAACAAATTCAGATGAATATTTCTTTGATTCCTGTTGTGATCAATATCAGACAAGCAGATAATTGATCCAAAGCTCAAACATGCTGAGGTGTAACAGCTGCTAACAACTAAGAGACCCTAAAATACTAACGTGGAAAAAAAACTGTCAGCAGTTACAAATTAAATCAGGAATGTGACATGTTTCAGATCTAGAAGATTCTTCATTTCAGTGTTTAAATGTTTAACCATCTGTAATTAAAAATCTGAACTGTTCAGGCTGATCAGATCTCTGTTTGTGTAATTTCCTGCCCAGGTGGCGTTCATGTAGAAGTTCAGCCTCACCGAGTGTCAGAAAGGTGCTAAACTGTTAGCGCACGCTGTGTTCAGGTCGAAAACAGGAAACAAAGTGAAACTGAGGAGAGTTTTGGTGCCAAATCAGATTCAGTTAAAGTTCACAATTATAATTTTACCAACTTTAACAGAATAAAGATAAAAAAACAAAGGAAATCAGTGCAGTTCATGAAGTGAAGCTGAATCCAGGCTGCTGCGATGTAATTGAGCCCAGACTTCCTGCCAGAGGTTTGTAGGCCGCGGTGCTGCGGCGCCGAGAGGAGCTGAAGCCACGCAGCTTCGGTGGTTGAACCCGACTTTGACCTCGTTTCTCTGCTCACCAATCAGCGGCTCCGTCAGAGCCCACACACACGCTGCCACCGGTGCAGCGAGTGATGACAGGGAAAACCGAACCTTTCTGATGTGGATTGTTTCTTAAAGAGCCGACCTGTGAGTGTGTCACTGAGGGAATCTGAAACTGGCGCTCTTTACACAAACAGGGCTTCCACTTCGCCTACAACTAGTTCCTTCCTACGCTTCCACTTCCCTCGCCCCGTCACGCTTCCCCTTTCCATCCCTTCCAGGTCTGATGTAATGTGTGGCAGCAGACTGCTTGGGCTCAGCTGTGTGATTACTGCACTTCTCTGGGATTAAAATGATGCAATCTTTGATAAAAATCTGCAAAGAACAAAAGAAAGCTTTTTTTAGGCCGTGCCGATAACAACAGGCAGAGTTAGAGGACAGAAACACGTCAGCGGGGGTTTGGAGGGGGCGAAGGGGAGAAGGGCAGGTGGATACAGGAGAGTTTGTCCAGCTCTGTTTTCCCCGAGGCCGATGAAAAGAGGGATTTGTGTCAGGGAGGAATCCCATGGGAGCCTGAGTCACGATCTGCTGACGACCTCCTACTGGGAAAAGTTTTCTGTCAGGATTTACAGATCAGCCAGGCTGATACAAATGATTTCATTTCTACATTCTCAAAACAAAAGAGCTTTGGATGTCTCACCCTCCAAGGTCACATGACAGCTTTTGTTTGAACTATAACAAACAAACAAAACATAACAAACTAAAACATCACCTGCTCTGTTACGGTTTCACACAAACAGATGATAAAACAACATGAAATATTAATCATTTTATTAATTATCATGATACATATATCATTTGTTTATTGTTTTCTGAATGAGGGAACTTCTGCTATGTACTATCAGCAGAGATCATTTTTCGTGTAGCACTTCATTATTTTTTAACTTTGAAGATGCTTAACAAACTTAGTTTCCTCTAAATTCATTTTTCCTAATAAATTTTAAAGTGCTAACTTACTGGGCTGTTTTGTAAACTTTCAGTTGAATAAACTTCGATATCGATGGCAAAGTTGTGGTTAATGACAATCAATGCAGTAATCGGTTTAAAATCTACTGATGTCTTTCTGATCGAAGTCGAACCGCTTTCAGCCAACAAGGCAAAATGAGCAGCAGAGTTGGAGAAACTCAATAACTATAAAGCTGAAACCATTAATGAAAGGTCTGTTCCAGAATAAAAGCACTTCCTGCAGTCACTGCTTTAGCATTTTAGCATTAGCTTTTTCTAAATGACATGTTGGTATTAGCAGAATTACTGAAAATGATTAGAACTTCAGGATAGAGAAACTTTAGCTAGCAGTGCTTTCCACTGGTAGTTTTCATCCTCAGAGCAAACACTGAGGAAACGCTACGGTCCAGTAGTCCAGATTGAGCCAGCTAACTGCTAGTGAATAGCAACATGTGGGGGAGGGTAAGCACTGTGCTTCATTCTGCATCATAAAGCTGAAGATGTTCCTGCTTACTCTTACACTTTTTCTAGCACCTTATTAAGGAGCATTTTTGTATACTTCATAGTGGTACAACCAGCCTGTCACTGGAGAATGTTTGCAAATCTTTTATTCCATATATTCTAAGAAATCCTGATTCATTTAATGTTTTTATTTCTTTCCTCTGCTTACACAGGAGACGACAAAAATGTTCTAAATGACGGGCGGAAATACAGTGGAGTAAAAAAGCAATAACTTATTAACTATGATGTGTTCATTTTGATTAATTACGTCGATTTTAACACTTCAAAAAATGTTTTATGCAATTTTGCATACAAAGGTTCCAGCCTGGAATCTTTGTATTTGTGTGGACGACAAAGCTAAACAATGCTAAACATGTTGCTAATGCTAATGCTAGCACCCACATTTCTAAGGAAGTTCAATAATTGATCAGCAGTTCCTGAAACTGCAAAACTGAATGGACAGAAAAACACTTTACACCAATCTGATGAAGGACCTGAAGAGTTTTTAATTTATAGATTAAAAACTATAAATTACTTTGTTGCTGAGCTCATATGTTTATTTATTCAATAATTTAGCAGGAAAAAAGTGTTGCTCAAACTGATGGAGTCAGCAGCCTTGATGTGTGAGAGAATATTTGTGGGCTGATGATGAAAGAGGGGCAGTAATAACATACAGAAACCACATATTTACATACACTGAAAACTTTCAGGTATTTAGTGAAAACCTTTATTTCCTAACTGCCAGAACGATGAGCAGGTGAAAATGCTACAGCATGTAATTTTTATAAAGAAATGTTTTTTAACATATTTGTTAAAATTATTATGTCATCACAGTGTAATAAGATATAATCTGTGGAAAAATGAGTTCCTGTTCCTTCTCCCAGATCTAGAAATCCACCTCAGTCAGAAACAACCAGTCAGAGCCAGGAGGCGGGTCTTAGCGCTGCCAATCACTCTCATGCCCACCTGCTCCTCCTAAGTCTCTTCTATGCTGCAGCTGATAGCTACCTGACAGGCTACAGCAGAGCCTATCATGAATGCTATCGCTAGTTAGCGTAGCCTCCAGTGATGGTGGATAAACAGTTTTCCTGGAACATTAGTTGTTGCTCTGCCACTGGCACATTGAGCAGCATTGATTGACAGCGCTAAGACCCGCCTCCTGGCTCTGATTGGTGCCTTTCTTCAGTCGGTAGCTCAGACAGGAGGTCGATCTTTTCACAGATTGTCTCTCATATTACACTGCGGTGACATGATAGCAGTTTTAAAACATGTTTTAAAAGTTACACACTGCAGCTTTGTAACAGATTTATTGGTTTCTAAAGGATCCATTTATAGGTCTGAGCTTTAACTTCCTGGTTGATGCTTGAAGTGATGCCTCAGTGTTTCCACACCGTGTTCTCCTCATGATGACATGTATTTTTTGGAGAGCACCAGTCCTCCCACCCCTGCCCTCCACCTCCTTACTTCATAGGAGGGATGATTTTCTCAGACCTGCAAACTTCCCCTTTTTCCCTGAAAACGTATTGAAGTTATCGTGACTGATCAGTTCCACTTCATGTTCATGAGTCGACACTCAAATCTGATATGAATTCTTCTTCCCTGATTGGCCTTTGATTCATGTTGGCTCTCTCATATTGTTTGAAGGCACAATAATCTTCCATTTAAATTCGTAATAAAAAAATTCCCTCATTTTTCTTGGCATACAGAAATAATGTTAACCTTAACCTGACAGCAGAGGTTTGATCTACAGTTCAGTAATTTTCTTCTGTGAGATGAATCATGGAGATGCATGAGTCACCTCAGCTCTCTTAAAAGCACTTTAATGTCACAAAGTGTTGGGATTATTTGCGTGTGTTTCCAAGAAAGTGTGCTCTACACCTGCTCAAAGAGAATGAAAGTTGGGTTGGATTTTTACTGACCTTTAGGGAACGAACGTGTTATTTAGGAGCTTCCTGTGCTGTTTGAACACGCCGGATACCAAAACCAAGATCTTCGCTCAGTTAATCTCCATCTGAACAATCGAAAGGTGGGGGAGTGAGTCGCAGGAAACGTAAAGATGCAACCTGTGTGTTTGTTTGTTTGTATGGCATGTGGGTGCTGCATGATGATGGTGAGGATGATGTCATCCGGCAACTTGTTGTGGTCGGATTGTGTTTGCAACGCTGGAATGAATAAGTCAAGGTGAGACAGAAAGGAAGAGTTTCCCAACTGGGTTTAAACTACAGTGTGGATATAAAGTCATCGTGCTGAACATCCAGCGGCCCACACACAGTTTACCCACAATCCCATGGGCCACAGTTAGCAGCTACTTCTAAGACTCCCTCAGAAAATCAGCACATTCACCAGCATGCAAAATGAGCAGAGAAGCAAAAGAATTAATCAATAAAAATATCGATTAAATAGCAGATTAAAAAAACATTGAAAATAAAATACATTGAGGGAAAATCTCTTTTTACCTAATAATCATAACAGTAACAATTGCTCATGTTACTAATATTATTATTGTTACTGTTGTTATTAATGATATTTCACAATAATAACCCTAAACTATTATTCAAAGAAATTTTAAAAATATGAAAAAATGAAATCTTAGTGGCAGATAAATTAAGGAAGAAGAAACAAAAAAAATTCAGACAAATAATGAAGGAAATAATAAAACAACAAAAAATAACAGTAAAATCCAAGTTAAATAATAACAAATTTAACAAAGGAATTAAAAAAATGACCAGTTTATTTTTTAATACAATAAATATACGACCATAAAAACAAAAAGGATAGAAAAGAAACGTCACAAAGTAAAACAAACAAAATAAATAAATAAAATAAACCAAAAATTATTACAGAATAAAAGAAAAACACACAAAAACATTTTATTAAGAATAAAATAAAATACTCAAAAATAATTAAAACTCTGATTATAGAAACCAGATGAGACACAAAGTTTTTAATCTGGATACAGCAGAGATCACAGAAACCCAGAGTGGTTCTGGTTCTGGTGGTTCTGGTGGTCCCATCAGGACCATCAGAACCATCAGGACCACCAGAACCACCACGACCATCAGAACCTGGCTGGAAGCAGGATGTGCAGATCCTGCTGAGAGGAGCTTCTGGTGGCAGCAGAGTGGAAGTCGGTCCGACAGAACCGGCTGGAACATCTGGACCGCTGCGGTCCGGGAGGAGGCTGGAGGAGAACAAGATGGAGGACAGAGGTCAGCAACAGGAAGGACGTTCATGCGTGGGGGCGGAGTCCAAAATAAAACATTTCATTAACAGAAACAAATTTGGAAATGTGAGGGTGTCATTCTGGTGATTCACTGGAAGGAAGACGTTGTTAGCAGCTGCTGCTCATGTCTGATTAAAGCGAAGACGCCTCACAACTCATGGTTCTTAATCACTATCACCATGGCAACAACATCACAGCCGACCGGAGGTTAAAGATCTGCCTTAGCAGCTCCAACGTGGCAGGAACCAAACAGAACCACCAACGGTCCGATGAGCTGTCGCCGTCGGCAACAAGGATGTGCAAACAGTTTTTAATGCATTATTTTTAAAAAATTAATGAATAATACTTGGTGTACTTTGAGGTGAATGAAACAAAAACACACAACTAAACATCTACAAATCAATAAGGATCAACAAAACTGGGTTTTGCAAAAAAAAAAAAAATCCACTTTAATATAAACAAAATAATTTCTAGAAAATGAGAATTAAATAAAATTGTGACAAAATATGTGATTACATTAATATTCACCCTTTTCAGTGAGTAATTAGTAGAAGCTCCTTTGTGTGGATTGATGTGCAGCTTCCCCTGACTGATACGTTTTAATGAGCTCTTCTCTGATTGGTTGGAGTGATGCAACGATGAACCAATCACTTATTTTATATTAAATATTTGTAATTAATTGTCCTCATTTACATTTTGTATAAATCCATTTTCACTTTGACATTAATTGGCTCTTCGTATTTTTTGGTAAAAAACAAAAAAAAAAAAACGGTCGAGTTCTGTTGATCATGATTGATTAATAAAAACAATAAAAAGTGTAAAAATGGGTGAATACGTTTTATATGCTCAAAATTGTGTTTGTGTGACATCATTTACAAGATAGCAGGGAATATTTAATGTATTTAAATGACTTTTCTGATCCGTGTTTTTACAATATTCAGGTTCAGAACAGAACCTGAACAGAACCATCAGAAAGAGTCCAGTGAAGCTCCTGAAGGAAACCAGTCACATTTAGGTTGTGGGCTTAAACATGAACATTTCCATAAATACATCAACACGTTGTTTTTTCTGCAGAGGAGAAACCTGAAGGCAGGAAGTTAAAGGAGGGTCCAGAACCGGAGACGGACAGATAAAAGTAGAAACTGGAAGCGATGATACCTGATGATTAATGATTAGCTAACGGTCAGTTACAGCCGCTCAACCTCTGAGGTGATGCAGTTACTGCTTCGTTTGGTGGAACAGTTTTTATCTTACAGGTTGAAGGTTTTCTGTTGTTTCTCCCTCTGCATGTCAGTGATCTCTCTGGGTACTCCAACTTCCTCACAGTCCAAAAACAGGACTGAGATTAATTTAATTGATGGATTAATTGATCAGGTCTTTTTCAGATCAAACAGATGCTGTGGGTAACAAGAAGCCGCGTTTCAGGCGTTCAGCCGACAGAACCAAGCTGGTCTTGTTAAATCCTGAATCATCGGATTACCAAACCTTCCTGAGCTGAGATTATGCATAGAGATTATGTGCTTTTGTTTAACTTAGAATGTCTTATTTTCAGTGTTTAATCTCAGATTGTGGGAATAACCATAGCAACCAGTATTTCTTAGATTTTTACTCTGTTTATCCCAGACAAAATCTCATTCCAAAGAAGGTTCCTGCCTTTCAAGCAGACATTTTTTCTTCACATTGGTTTGTAATCACCCATAATCATGAATCATTGATCGTTTGGCTCTGTGTGGTTCTGGAGGTTCTGCCCATGTTCGGTCTGCTCTTTGCAGAAATGCTGCGGTTTTGCTCCTCTGATGCTGGATCTGCTCTCTGCGTTTCTTCTGTGGTTTTTATGAGTTTTACAGTCAGATGCTGTTGCTTCCACACCAGATCAAGAAACACAAACGTTATTCTCTCTGTTTTTGCTGCAGGCAGCTTCACTCCTCACTCTGTCACAGCTGGAGCATCAAAACAAACCTCATAACACTGAAAGAGGGAAGCTGAAGAATTTGGATTCATGCAGAGGTTGCATTGGCATGTTTTTAGTTTAATATAAAATTCTTGATTTGATTGAAATGCATAATGTTGCCAGGCGTATTTGGTTAAAGAATCCATCAATTCTGATCGATATGAACGTCTCCGGACTGAAACAGAGGACACAAATATCCGCTGGGTTGAATCTGACTGAAAAGGAGCGTTAGAGGTGGAAGAACCGGCCGGACGGGTGGGTTGCACCACCTCCAGGTTGTGAAACAGAAAGCGGGGAGCTGCCAGGTTTTGCTTTTCAGACTGAACAGAACTTCCAGAGGATTTTCACCCAAAGACACAAACATCAGCTCATACAGAAAAAGAAATCACTTTTAGGCAACAGATGGCTTTTCTGATTCACTTTCCTTTTGTGTATTTTTTAAAACATATCTTTGGCTGTTGAGTAAATATTAATATTAATACAGTAATTATGTTTTCCATTCTGCCCACTGTGTGGTGGAGCTTATCCTCCACCATCTGTTTGTTGTATTTGTGGTTTCTGAACTTTCAGCCCTGCATTAAACTGATCACAGATCAGATCAGAGATAAACTGCTGGAGTGAAAACTGAACTCCTGGGTTGATTCCGGCTGCGCAGGTCGAGCCGGCAGCAGATTACTGCGGACTGAGGTGTGGATTATTTGTTGTTATGGCATCTGAAGGCTCCAACCTCAGCTCTGAGTCTGTCTCATGTCTGCGTGTTTGTGGATCAATCTGCCCAACTTAAAAACTCCATCCACTTTCCCGTCCTGAAACCGCAGCTCCCGCCGTGGCGCAACGCTCCACACACACACAGAGAAATTCTGACTTCTCTTTCCTCTGCGGCGCACTGCTGCAGCTGCGGCCTCTCTCCGCTCACTCTGTGACATAACTGGAGTTTCCCTTCTGCAAGAGCAGCCGCCACTGCATAAATACTACGAGGCGTGCTGGCAGAAGTTCATTCTAACCCAAAGACAGGCGTAAGCAGAGAGGGCTGCCGGCTCCAGCAGACTGCCAAGTGTTTCAGTCGGACACCAGAGGATGACGGGATACAAAATCACAGCGGGTGACGTGGAGGCCGGGCCTCAGGACAGGATGGAGGTCCTGGTGCAGAAGAAGTCGTCCACAGGGTGGCTGTGGAAGGTGCTGGCGGTGCTGCTCTTACTGGCGCTTTGCCTTGGAGGCGCCCGGCTCTACGTTTGGTACCAGCTCGAAAGATCACATTCAACAGTAAGGAGATCCTCCTGAATGTCTGGGTTTAATCTGAAGTCTGGTTTCACCTCTGGAGCATGTTTTTAATCAATGTTTCCTCTCCTCCAGACGCAGGCAGGACACACAGCAGCACCAATCAGAATGGACTCTGACGAGGCAGCAGGTGAGCATCAGCTGGTGTTTATTCACATGAAGACAGAAAGCTTCTGTTAAAGATCATCTGAGCTCATATTTGTCTTCTCCTCCTCAGGTGCTCACTCCACGCTGAAAGAAATGAGCAAAAAGGCAAAAGCAGCCATTCATCTAGAAGGTGAGTCCCGGCCGGCTGCAACCCAGAGCTCCCAGACGTTTTACTGAAGGAAGAGTTTCACTCCTTCAACATGTTTTTACAAAAGTTAACGTAAAAATTAGTCATTAGAAAAATGACTCATGGAAAAATAAAGTCTAATGAAGTACTGATGACTGACCAAAACATCATTTAATGTTTAAAAATGACATCAGATGGACCAAAACATGGAGTTATGTGGGAATTTTGATATTTTCAGGCTCAAAATTAAAATAATTGATATGAATAACTACAAAATCAGGAAAAACAAACATTTTTCAAAATCACAAAATCTTACATCTCTGGTCTAGTTTCCAGTGCAAATATCTGAGTTTTTTCAGGAAGATACAGGAGTTTGTTTTAAATGAATAATTATTTGATATTTATAAAGACGTTCTAGTTCCACTGGGAGATTATTTCACTCATAATAAGTGAAATAATCCATCAGTGGAAGCAGAACTTTTTATTCAAGATTAAGAAATGATTTACCTAAAATAAGCTCTTATGTTTTACCAAGCGGACTGAGATGTTTGCACTAAAACTAGACAGAAATATTTGGTAATATTTGATGTTTTTGCAGTGTTGACCCACCTGCGGCTCCAAGGCAGAGATTTAACTTGTGAATCTTTTCAGGTCATTACGACGAAAATAGCAACGCGACGGCCGTGGAGTGGCGCGACCGCGTGGGCCAGGCCTTCTCTCAGGGCGGTTTCCGTCTCCATGACAACCAGATCATCATCCCAGAGAACGGCCTGTACTTCGTCTACAGCCAGGTGTCCTTCCGGGTGTCCCGGTCCAGCGACCAGGAGGACGAGTGGCGCCCGCCGTCCCTCAGCCACCGCGTCCGCAGGATGTCTCAGGCCATCGGAACCAAGGTGTCCCTACTGAGCGCCGTGAGGTCGGCCTGCCAGAACGTCCAGGAGGACGGCGAGCGGTCGGGCCACGGCTGCTACAGCACCATCTACCTGGGCGCCGTGTTCCAGCTGGACAAAGGGGACACGCTGGAGACGGAGACCAACCAGCTGAAGGAGCTGGACACGGACGAGGGCAAGACCTTCTTTGGCGTGTTCGCGCTTTGAGCCACTGCTGTGATACTAAGAGACTGATCCTGGACAGGGTTTAAAAAAATGCACATTTTTATACTTTTATTCAGTCTGAAGGTGATGTAGAAATGCTAACATCTCCATGGAGATGGAACTAGACTTTATGAACTGTAACAGTTTGAAACTTTATCTCTGTTTTAGGCACTTTTTGACTTTATTTATGTTGATCTCAGATTGTAAGACTAGACTTCTGCTGTAGCAGATTGAAGTGTATTTCTCCACTATTTACATTTATGTATTTATTTATATTTATTGGTATTTAAATTTGTGGGATTATTGGTTTAATATTATATTTAATATGAATAAAAATGCAGAAAAATTAACAAAAACTGAAGTAGATTTCTGAGACTTGAGAGAGACTTGAAGGCGAGTTGGAAGTTCCAGTTTGCACGCACACACACACACACGCACACACACACACACGCACACACACACACCCTCTCTCTCAAACACACATACTCTCTTAAACACACACACACTCACACAAAGTTGGCAAAAGTTGTTTGAAATTCCTCCCCAGCCAGCAGATACTTCCTTTGTTAGCTCACAGCAGCGGAGGGGAATTTCCTGCTCGTTTTCAGTGACCCACTGACTGCTGTGTCAGGTGGAGGCCCGCAGAAGTCTCAGCCTAGATCGGGTTTTCCCCGGTGACGCCCCCTCACAACCCACACACACACACACAGTAACACACCCTGCAACCTTCCTCCTCTCCTCAGCCACCATTACCACACACTCTGCCTTCAATCAGCTGGAAACTGAGACAACACGGGAAGCTGTTTTCTATATGTGTGTGTGTGTGTGTGTGTGTGTGTGTTGTGGGATCATGGGACTACACCACAGCTGGTTTGCATCACACCATCATCATCTAAAAACACACTTGAACACTAACAGTGGCAGCAGTGGGAGCGATTTGTCTGCGTTTGCGCCCATCGTCCCGGTAATGAGGCTGAAAACAAACCCAACTTTCTGCTTAATGAGCTCTTCCTTTTGTTCCCACTGGTCATCCAGAAAAATGCCTCCACACAAACACTGTTGACCTCAAATGATAAACCCCTGGAAAGGTCTCAGGAAGTCAGAAAACAGACATCTGGTGACCCCTAGTGGAGCCACAGGAGACGGCTTGTCCAGTGAAAAAACTNACACACACACACACAGTAACACACCCTGCAACCTTCCTCCTCTCCTCAGCCACCATTACCACACACTCTGCCTTCAATCAGCTGGAAACTGAGACAACACGGGAAGCTGTTTTCTATATGTGTGTGTGTGTGTGTGTGTGTGTGTGTTGTGGGATCATGGGACTACACCACAGCTGGTTTGCATCACACCATCATCATCTAAAAACACACTTGAACACTAACAGTGGCAGCAGTGGGAGCGATTTGTCTGCGTTTGCGCCCATCGTCCCGGTAATGAGGCTGAAAACAAACCCAACTTTCTGCTTAATGAGCTCTTCCTTTTGTTCCCACTGGTCATCCAGAAAAATGCCTCCACACAAACACTGTTGACCTCAAATGATAAACCCCTGGAAAGGTCTCAGGAAGTCAGAAAACAGACATCTGGTGACCCCTAGTGGAGCCACAGGAGACGGCTTGTCCAGTGAAAAAACTATTTATTCATATTACCACATATTAGCATACACATACTCTGAAATATATTAACATTTAAGATCTTTAGATATAGTGTGTACAAATATCCCCAAATCCATGTTTATTAGCATACATGTGCAGGATAATAGAACATTTCTTGTGGTTTGCTGCATTCGTATGTTACACAATCCGACCCACTGAGCTAAAACTGTAAAACTGAACGTCCGTCATCGTTTGGGCTAAAGTGCAGATTCACAGCCAGCAGCTGGAGAATATCTGATGAACTAGTTTTACCTGCGGATGGAGCTTATTGGTCGTTCCTTCAGAATAAAACAGATTCTCTTCCTTCATCTTTAACTTTGACACGTTTGCAAAACATTCAAGGACAAAAAGGAAAAAAACTGAAATTATTTATGAACATCTTCATAAAAATTAGAAAAAGCTCACAAAGATGAAGTGCAACAGAAATCATGCGTTTATTCACAAAGCTTTGCAAAAAGTTCTCACACCCCACTGACTTTCCCTTTATGTTCCCACAGACCTCAGGCAGCTTTTTAGGATTTCATGGCCAGCAGAAAGTAGTGCAGAGTTGTGAGAAGTTGCCATGGCAATCATTAGTTGGCAATTTGCCACGTAAGGGAAATAGAACAAAGAAGTAGCTCCTTCAGTCGACGTTTTACACTACATGTCGCCTATGGTTGGCATGGTGGTGGCAGCATCATGCTATGTGGACAGATGAAGCTAAATCCGGACAGTCCAGGAAGAAAACCTGAGCTTCACCTGCATTCTACAAGCTATTCACGCACAGGTGCTCTTTACACTGGCATGCCGCACTTTTCAGATCTAAATCAGTTAGAAAAAAACAAAATTTTCCTTGCACTTGAAAATTTGGACTACTTTGTTTTGATCTCTCAGATAAAGTCCCAGTAAAACAAGATGAAGCTAAAATGTGAAAATGTTCAGGGGTGTGAGACGTTTAGCAAGGTGCTGCTGATTTATGATTATTATTTTCTATATTCTGCAGTAAGAGAGCAAACTAAGCTGAAGCCAAGAAAATGTCAAGCCGCTTAAACATTTCATTTAGATTTTTAAATCAGGTGAATAAACACGTTTAGAGTCTTCGGCTCACTTAAAGGCCGTTTCAGGAGGAGTTTTTCCTGCTGTTGAATCTAAAACTGCATCTTTCTGACATCAAGCTGAGATCAACAGCAGTCAAACGTTAATCTGGATTCAGAATAATTCACCAAACGTTTTTCTGCTGCTGAACTGTTGACCCAGACCTGAATGACCAATTTACAACATGACAGGGGTCAAAGGTCAGTTACAGTATTTTATATCTTGAAGGTTGTGTGAACCTCTGAAGATAAGTCCTGGGGATGTTTACTGAGCTCAGACAATAAACGAGAAACTTCAGCTGCATAAAAATGTGTCGGTGGAAGCGCTTCAGGAACGATGCGTTCAGGACCGTGTGGGAGATGTTAGCGTTTTCAAATCCATCAAAGTGGGCGGAGCTACAAGACACAACCCAGAGTGATCAGGACGAGAACCTGCAGAGGTTCTGGTCTGTCCAGAACCAGCGGCGGTTCTGGTCTGTCCAGAACCAGCGGCGGTTCTGGTCTGTCCAGAACCAGCGGCGGTTCTGGTCTGTCCAGAACCGGCGGTTCTGGTCTGTCCAGAACCGGCGGTTCTGCCGTCAGGCCCTCGCTCCTCCTCACCTCTGCAGTCAGTCTCTCTCTCAGTCGTCCTTTTAGCGCCACATTATGTAAAAAATCAACTGGGTTTTAAAATGAAAAAAAAAAAAAAACAAAAAAAAAACAACATAATTAAAATCAAATTATGTAATATTTGATGCCAAACTTATTCAAATCCTTGCAATACTTTCTGCCGCATTATGTAATGATATTATTAGATTATGAAACGATTATTAAAAAATAAGGGGGGAGCATTTTTTATAAATGATGATTTAATAATGTGGCACATTATGTAATAAACTGTTTGTGTTCTTCCTAATCATCATATTTCTAATAATCATATTGTAGATCATATCTGCATTTACATTGAAACTTTGGCCAATAAATGCAGCTTTTGGTCCAGAACCTTCAGGATTAACCAACATGTTGTTCAACTTAACTTAAAATATTTTATTAGATTTTGTGTCGATTATTAGGAAGCATGATTTTAATGATGTTTTATTACAATTGAACGTCTGATCTTTTTACATTATTACATAATGTGGTGTTGCAGTTGGAGCAGAGACTCGCTCCACGGCGTGTTCACATGAGAAATAAATCACATGTGAAACGCCAGGCTCACTGTTCCACCTCCTGACTCACCACCAGGGGGCGTCACTGAGTGACATAAAGCAAAAGGAGAATTCACCTGCAGTAGCCACCTTTCCACCCAAAGAGGGCAGCACTGACACAGTTTTAGGCTTAATTTGCAGAATTAAAGAAATTTACACAGAAACCTAAATATAGAAACTTTAAGGACCAATTCAGAAAGTTTATCTGCAAAAATAAAAGTTGATTTTACTCTAAGGTGAGATGATGCAAGAGTCGAAGCTTTGTTGAAAAAGTAAAGATGTTCTGTATCAGTTCCTCTGGTTTACGCATCAGAACAAAGAAACTTTTGTGTTTGGTACACAGAGCATCATCCCTCCACCACCGTGCTGGTCAGTTGGTAGGATGTGTCCATCAGGAGCCTCCAATCGGCCCTGATGTTCAGGTTTCTCCGATTGGTTGATGAGAATTAGGTTTTTGTGGTTTGTACGTTTATCGTCTGACCTCTGGGTGAACTTACGACCTTCCACCCCTGGGAAGGTCAGCAGCTGTCCTACATGTCCTCCACGGGGGAATGAGGTTTCTGCCTGCAGCATGTTGGACTTCAGAGAGACACACATTGATGAGCAGGATGTCTCTGTTCTGTTGCGTAAACCTGAACTGAAGGAAGTTCAGTTTCTTCCATCATTTACAGATTATGATTGGATCCTATCCGCTGATTTGTTCCTGATCTTGATGTCAGGAAACAACAAGCTGCACATCCCTCATGAGGCTTTAATGAAGCAGGAAGTTTCTCGTTTGTCTGATTTTAAAACACCAGAACCGGGTCAGAAACTCAGCAGGATGTGAGACTGTGTGTGTTTTCATAACTGAACAATCTTAGATCACAAGAAATTAAAAATCCCCAAGAAAAAAACATGAAAAACTAATGAAGGTTCAGAAATATCCCAGTTCATCTCTTCTGCTCTGCATTTATCGTCAAGGTTTATATTGAAACGCAGTCTGGACAACAGACATCCACACATGCTGACCCCTGACCTCTAGGGTATGGCTATTAAATAAATCACATGACAACTTTTGGATAAACGCCGCGTTCCCGGGAACGTTGAATAAAATCTGTACATTGCTTTTATCAGTCCGTAACTTTCAGTTTTCTCCTGAAAAGTGAACAAAGAATCAGACGACACCTCCGTGACGAAACAGATCAAATATTACAGAACGATAAAAACCATCTACTGCATGAGGAACAAACCAGACAGAGACGAAATCGCAGAAAAACACAAACACGCACGTTTTTCCAAGAACATCCCCGTCTCCGTGGAGAGCGTGAACATTCAGACGACCTCTGACCTCTGGAGGTCAGAGACGCTGGCTGCGGCTGCCATGTGTGCTTCGTTTCTGGGTTTGGATGCAGAACGGTGAGGACGGGTGTTGACCTGTGGACTCCTGCCCAGCAGAGTGACCGTCTCAGTCGTGTCCCGTTTGTGTTTTGTGTGTCCACCACCCCCTCACCCCCAGCCCCACCCTGATCCCCCCGGTGTCCCCTCGCCTCACCACCTACTTGTAGAGCAGCGGGATCTGGCTGTTGTGACAGTGGTTGCGGCTCATCTTGCTGTCCGCCGGGTAGAGGCTGGACGAGTTGGAGAAGGATGGCGGCAGGGAGTGATTGTCCGCGGTGGGGTTGGGGTATCCCGGAGGGGGAAGCAGCGACTTGGGATCGGTCTGGGACGCGGGCGGCGGGGCGTTGTGGTTCTGATTCTGGCCTGAGGTGGGTTGGCGGCGGTTGCGTATTGCCTGACGCTCGGCCAGCTGGTTGCGAAGTGCAGACACCCTCTCTTCTTTCTAGAAAACCCGTTGACAGGAGAGCTTTAGTCTTCTAGCGACTGCAGAGTACTTTGTCTGCTCACTCTTATTCTGTCCAAGTCACAAAGCATTAACGTAAACTACCTGTTAAACACAGCAACAAAAGGAACAATGCAACCACAGAGGGCAAGACGCAGCAACAACAGGCAACCACAACGGGCACAATGGACTTTATCCTAAACCAGAACTGGAATTTCATATGAAAACAACATTTGTGCTAAAATAAAAGCGATTATGAATTTGGTGGAATAATTACATTTTAACATAACCCCCATTGTGGTTTTTGCTTCTGTGTTGGGGATTGTTGCATTGCGTGCTGTGTATTTTACAACCGTTTTTTTAATGGTTCAAAAAGACATTTTTTAATTGTAAAGTGTTAATTTTATTTTTGAACCATTTTAACACCTTATTTATTGTAAAGTGTTGATTTTATTTTTGAACCATTTTTATGTATTGTTTTTGAAACCTT
>NW_006800333.1:246897-247979 GCF_000485575.1 Poecilia formosa
TTATGCATCTCTTGGGGTGCAGTGAGACAACAAGAGCCTTCCTCTTTGGTGATGGTTCATTTGCCAATCGACTTCAATGTCGGCTTCTTTGAAATCGAAGCTACTTTACTTCAATTACCAATTGGCAGTTCTATGGTGTAATACTCAAGGCCTGTGGGTCACATGTGCCCCCCCCTGCATTTTATAGGCCGATGATTGACTTAAAATAAGTTTTGAGCACAAATTGACTACAAACTACATCTCCCATAATGCATTCAGCCAACATTACGGCTTCTCGCCACTAGAGAGCAGCAGAGTTACCTCAAGCTGCTTATTGATTTTCCCAGCGAATAAAACATCGACAAGCTAACATTAAAACGTCCAAGAAAAGAAACATCGATTTACAAGTAAGAATGTGAATGAAGATGTGTGAGTTGGTGTCAGGGCGGCAGGTGGCGCTAGACTTTTTTTGTTATCCGTTATCTTGACTGAACATAAAAAAACTCGGTCATGTACTATTTTTATCCGTGAAATTGCAATCATATTAACATCGGCTATTTAGCCGCATTTTATGCGGTTTAGTTAATATTCACCGTGAATCCAGATCCCATCACAAATTAAACCGATAAATGCATCTACATTTTTCTCGTAGTGACAAAAACCACTGACTGAGGCCCCAATAACTTTTAATAAATTAAATTAAGCGACTTTACTTAAAATAGCATCACACCAAGAAGGCTCCATTTGTTAAAGCTGCTGGATGAGTTACTTCCAGCGGTTTCTCAGTCTTTGCAGCGGCGGAGCCGCATCCGCAGTGGTTGAGCTGCGGATGCGCATGTTACAGTCTAACTTTTGCATCGTCATTTATTTCCTCAAGATAAACTACCGGATCCTCAAATGGATTAACAAAACGTTGCATTCTCTTTAGTTTTCTCCGGTCTGTAAGGGAGACTTGAATTTAACGTGTCATTTCAACCAAAGGTTTGTAATGTACGGAGCCCCTAAGGGGACATGGAGAAAAAAAAAAAAGGAAAGAAATCCCGACTTATTATCGCGAGATCCCGAGAAACTAAGTCGAGATCTCGAGATCCCGACTTATTATC
>NW_006800333.1:248819-257985 GCF_000485575.1 Poecilia formosa
AGTGGTTATCACGTTTGCTTTACATGCAAAAGGTCGCTGGTTCGAAACCAGAGAGAAACAGATTTTGCATGTTCTATTCATCACACGTGTTTACTAAAGGTCAACAAGGTCCTGTGGTGTCATGGTCTGTACTCTGAATCCAGGCATCTAAGTGCAAACCTCAGTTGAAATGTTCATGCGTTGCATCTCACATCATCAAACCTCAAACTAAAACAAGGAAGAGAAGTTCAGTTCCTGTAGTGTAGTGGTTATCACGTTTGCTTTACATGCAAAAGGTCGCTGGTTCGAAACCAGAGAGAAACAGATTTTGCATGTTCTATTCATCACACGTGTTTACTAAAGGTCAACAAGGTCCTGTGGTGTCATGGTCTGTACTCTGAATCCAGGCATCTAAGTGCAAACCTCAGTTGAAATGTTCATGCGTTGCATCTCACATCATCAACTTCGGAACCTCAAACTAAAACAAGGAAGAGAAGTTCAGTTCCTGTAGTGTAGTGGTTATCACGTTTGCTTTACATGCAAAAGGTCTCTGGTTCGAAACCAGAGAGAAACAGATTTTGCATGTTCTATTCATCACAGGTGTTTACTAAAGGTCAACAAGGTCCTGTGGTGTCATGGTCTGTACTCTGAATCCAGGCATCTGAGTGCATGAGTGCAAACCTCAGTTGAAATTTTAATGAGTTGCATCTCACATCATCAACTTTGGAACCTCAAACTGAAACAAAGCAGAGAAGTTCAGTTCCTGTAGTGTAGTGGTTATCACGTTTGCTTTACATGCAAAAGGTCTCTGGTTTGAAACCAGACAGAAATGGTTTTTGTAGGTTATGCATCTCTTGGGGTGCAGTGAGACAACAAGAGCCTTCCTCTTTGGTGATGGTTCATTTGCCAATCGACTTCATTGTCGGCTTCTTTGAAATCAAAGCTTACAAAGCTTGTTAAAGCCGCTGGATGAGTTACTTCCAGCGGTTTATAAGTCTCCGCATTATACATTTTAAACTGTTGATTGTATTTTTGAACCATTTTTAATTTTGAACAGTTGATTTTATTTTTTAACCAATTTTTAATGGTTCAAAAAGACATTTTTTAATTGTAAAGTGTCTATTTTATTTTTGAACTATTTTTATTTGTAAGTATTGATTTTATTTTTGAACCATTTTTAATTCTGAAGTGTTGATTTTGTTTTTGAACGCCTATTTATTGTAAAGTGTTGATTGAAGGACCTTAGACATGAATTGTCCCATATGGGGATTGAACTAATGACCTCAGCATTACCAGCACAGTGCTCCAACCTGCTGAACTAACCTACCTTACAAACTGTTGGGTTTCCATGGATTTAAGAAGAACTTACATGATCTTACCACAGTGAAGATTTGATAAAAGTGCTTATATTCCAATGTTTTTCAAAAAAAAAAATGCTGGCCATGTGACTTGTTTTTATTATTTGCTTGCTCACCTTTAAACACTGATTTAAATATTGTAATTTTTAAACTGAGCAGTAATTTTACACCCATGGAAACTCAAATGTAATATTTAAAACTTCAATACATAAAATCAGTTATTTAACAATATGAGGTGGTGTTTAATTTATTTTTAACATTGTATTTTCATACATTTATGCTAGGGGTGCCTAAGCCTAGTTTTCCAGAGCTACCATCTGCAGCTTTAGATGCATTCCTTCTCTAACACACCTGGACCATTGACTCATTATAAGCCTCTACAGACCTGAATGAGGGAAGTCAACCTTTTGTCTGGGGTGTTTTAGCAGGGATGCACTCCTGATCTGTACCGTCAATGTGGCCCGTTGAGGGGGGCCAATATGCTGAAGTGGCCCTCGGTGAAATTGAGTTTGACACCCTTGGTTTAGCTTATCTCTGCTGTTTGGGGGAACAACCAATCAGCACAAAGGAAAATTAATGGCCCTCCTGGATTGGCTGCTTTGCTAACACCGGCCAATGGCGTGTCAGGTAGGTCGGGTAGCGTTGTACCAAGCGATTACCTTGTGTACATTAGCACAACAAAAAAATTTCCAAACGATGTGGAGTAAATCTGCTAATCGACGGATGTCCACACCACGGTTCACCCAAATATTAGGTTTTAAATAATGCAGTTCGCTGTAACTTTCAGCCCGTTTGGGTCAGAACCTGATCACAGTATTCTGAGTTATACCTAAAACCCAACACTGTTCTGTAAATTCATCCAGAACCGGAAAACCCACAGAGAAACAAGAAGTTTTGATGGGAGAGTACAGCTAACCGCTGTTAGCTAGTTACTAGCTAACAGCGGTTCTGGTTGGGTTCTGGCTCCTTCACCTCCTGGATGATCTTCTGCAGCTCCCGGTTCTCCCGCTCCAGCTGCCTGGACTTCTCCTCGTCGTTGTTGTTGGTGGACGATCCGGTCTTCAGCGTGTCCTGTTGCTCTGACTGCCACTCGCCGCGGGTGATGAGGCGCCGCATCTGCACCGCCGGGCAAAGAGCAGGAGGGTCAGGAACCCGACCAAAGAAATGATGGACACAGCTGGGAAGTAACTAGTTACATTTACTCAGTTACATTTGTATGAGTAACCTTTTGGGAAAAATACTTTTTGCTCCTTCTTACTTCTACTTCAGTAACTTTATTATGAAGTACTGCTACTCTTACTGGAGTAACATTTCTGGAAACCCTACTCAGTGTAACTTCAATAAATGAAGAACAAATGAATGTTTTAGTTTTATTTCATTTATAAATGCTTTTAGTGAAGTGATGTGTGCATCACTGTCAGAAGGCTGCAGCTAAATGTAAACAGTAAATAAACTAAATTAAACTCTTTATTTGGGTTTTTACCAAATATTTCTTTACTCTTAGCTGAATAATGATTTGCATGGAAACATTTATCTGAGTGAAACTATGTTGAAGTAGTGCTACTCTTAACTGAGGACGTTTTTTGGTACTCTGGCCCCTCTGATGATGGATCTGCTGATGGGATATTCCTTTCTAAATATCTGCACCAGTTTTTGTGAAGTCAGTTTTTCCTGCAGGTTTTCCTGGTTTCACAACTGTCAACTTGAGTTTGATGTAGTTTTGACTTGCTTCTGTTGCAGAAAGTCTTCTATGTCGTACCGTCTTTAAAGTTGTATTTTTTAGGCACAAAACTAGTTTTCTTTCCAATGCTTAACATTTCCCTCTTCACCTTGACATTGCAATACTATTTCTAACAAACAGGAAGACATGAAGAGAAAGATGCACTTCACTCACAATACTGAAATCTGAATTTTCATCCGCTCAGTCTGAACTTTGTTCTGAAAGGTCTGACCTTCATTTTTACTCTACTGTGAGCGACTGACGGTTTGCCTCAGGCTATCAGGCTATCAGTCACCTTCGGTACAAAGAGCACCACCAGAGTGATGTAAGCAGAGAAGACGATGGCGAGCGAGGCGAAGGCGAAGGAGGCGTCTTGCTGCGAAGACAGGATCATCGTCACCGGCGCCGTGATCAGGCACAGCACCTGCACCAGTTAGAAACAAAGGACAGAATCGCATCCATAAAAGCATCAGGCATCTGTTTATCATTCCGGAGAGGAATCCCGAGTGAAAACAGCATTAAAAAGTCATGACCGAGGCGGCGGCCGGCGTCGGCGCCTCATCAGAGCCTGAAGCTCACAGCTGAGCGGAGAGGAAGATGCTCCCCTGCAGACCCCATTAACTATTGACATCTTCATAAAACTGAAATGTGTGCATCATAACACTAAACATACACTTCTAACTTGTCTCTCATTGTGGGGCCGAGTGATGAAGCGAGCACACAGGCTGTTTTTATTGTCCTTATAAATTATTTGAAGTTAAACATAAATTTATTTTTTAATCAACAAATCAGCACAGTTAGGCAGATGCAGGCGCTCATTAAAGAGCTTCTTTAATTCATTATTCAGTCCAGAAGAAGAAACATGTCTGAACAACACACAGCAGCCTGGTGTGAAAGTGGCTCTGAACTCCTCTGGAGTTAGAAGTGGCAGAAACCACTTATTGTTTTCAGACATTTTACATCCATTCCAAAGTCGCTCCATGTCAACCGTGTCAGGAAATGGCAGTGAGTGTTTCTCTAAAGTGGCTATGGAGAACATAATGGCACCTATTTCAGCTGAAAGTGCATCCTAGGTGCCTCCATTTAAGGTGATTCACTTGGTATCAGCCGCCCCTGAAAGATGTTTACGACAGACGGCTAGCTGCATTAACGCTCCCCTTCAGAAGCCAAATTGCTGCATTTTCCTGCGAAAGGCCGGAGCAGATCTATAGAAGGCGCGGTGCGTCCAGTTGCGTCCCGCTGTGCACATCCTGCTTATTATTTATGCTGAGGAATAAAGCCGAAGTGCTGCACTGTGTGCACAAGCAGCAACAGACCGCAGCACAATAGAAGTTGGATTTTATTGATGTTTGTTAACAAACGTCTTCAGAGATAACCGTGTTGTTGCGGCACAAAGCGGTAGTTTGCGCTGTGAGCTTAGCAGGAATCTGTTCCTTTGTTCTGCAGGAAAACTTCACAACAAGCTGCTGAAATCTGTTCCAACTTCCTGTTTGGCTCCAATCAGGAGCTTCAGCCTGTTTGTGCAGCGACAACAAGCAAAGTTTAGGCTACCTTTAGCTAACTCTGCCCTCTGCTCTGTTCAAGTCTTTGCTAGAGGTCAAGATAAATGTCTTCCATGAGAACGGACTGCAGAACGGTGATGAACCCACTGACAGATAAACTATGACCATTTTGTGCTGTAAAGCAGTAAAAATGGCTCCTTATTGCTGCTGTATTGTTGCTCAAAGTGCTGCAGACTGCAGCAGAGCAGCGCAGCAGACAGGAGTTTCTGTTTGGACTCACGGCTACGTTGTAGATGGCCATCCCCACGGCTCGATGGTCATTGATCTTCTCCGTGGAGACAGACTTCGTCTCATAAGCCAGAAAAATACCCAGGAGCAGCAGCAGACCCTTGTAGCCATAAACCACGCCTAGCAGAAGATAAAGAACGGTTAGAGCAGGAAAACATGAAGTGAATAAATGTAATATGTCTCAGTTATTTTGAACAGATCAGTTTGTTCCACTCTGATATAGTGAAGTTTGAATGATTGAAAATGAAGTGAAGTTTGAATGAACTGATAAAACTGCATGAATACATTTAACTGTTTGAATAAACTGTTCAATAAAATATTAAAATACTAAAATATGTCACTAAGTCCATCAGAACGACTGTTTCAGGGGTAAATCCAGGTTTTTCCTCGTGTTCTGTGAAGGGTCATGTGAAGGTGACCTTCACTGTTCCACCACAGCGTCATTAATCACCTCCTGCAGGAAATGATTCACAGAGTTTTAATCTACTAAGAAAAAAGATCCTCAGAAAGGCAGCAGGGTGAAACTTAAAGCATCTAAACCTGAATTTCTTCCACCAGATTTAGTGCAGCTGGTTTCGGGCATCCGAACGGCTTTGTTAGGTTTGGAAAGATGATTTTACTGTTTTTCTGCCAAATCCAGCAAAAATAAACTCATTAAAACAGACCATGTAAAAAAAGAAAGTACTTTTATCTATTCAACTTTTAAAATAATTTATTTCATTTTTTACAACTATATTTGAACATCTTCAATTGATTTCAAATGCAAATTCTGTACTAATGCTAACATGCTTATATATGCAAAAAAAAGTTTTAATTTTTTTTTTTACCAAGATAAAGGAATTTAAAGGGATTATATTTAATGGATGTTCAAAATGCAAAACAAGACAATTGTGTGATAAAACACTCTAATTTTTGAATCATTTTAATTTCAGTCTTAGGAAATCAGCGATCAGCAGTTTATTACTCTTTATACATGATAAATTCATAATGTCAACCATTAATGTTCGTTTCATTTCGCTGCTGTTTAATCAGTGGCCATTAACCAGCTGCACTTATTAGCAATTCAATGTTTTATAACGGATCAAATTGGAAAGTTTATGTTAGAATGTGTCAGAATGACTGAACTGATTTTGTGTTAAAAATCATTTTGATATTTTTGTTTGCCACATTGATAGATTTATTGTTAATCAGCATAATTTAAATAAATAGCAGGAGCTGATGCTACATGCTAATGCTGTTCACTGACCTGGAAACAAAACCTGAGAATAAAAACCTTTTAAGAAAATTAAAAACCTTAAAGGAAAACCTTGCACAGCTAATTGATTAAAGTGTTGTAATAATCAGACATGTTTATCCCATGTGAGAAGAAATGTCTGGTCTTCAGTGTCAGTGATGTTAGAAAAGTGTTTGTAAATCCACAGGAACGGATTTCATCTCCTTCAGGCAGCAAGTCTGAGAAAACCTGAGAAATAAAGACGGCCGGTCTAACAGCTGCATTAAGGAAACACAACTAACTCATTTCTTTACTTTAGCATAAACTAACATTTATTTACAAATGAAACGACTAGAATAACTTAAGCAGGATTTCTGCAGCACTTTTTGTGTTTCAGTTCAGGATCCTGGAGCTTCTGCAAATTTTAACCTGGAGAAAAATTCTCCAATTAATTCACCAATCAAGGCCACTTTTACAAGATATAATAAAACAGCACTATTAAATTTGTTTTAGGAACGTCTGAGGTGTAATAAAAAAAAACAGATTTGAAATGTGGCCAGAGGCAAATATAAAAAAGATGGGAGAAAAACGGCGAAGCGTTTAAGATAAGCGCTCCTCCGACTGCCCGCCGCTTCCTGATGCAGCCTGAAATTACTCCTCCATCTTCTCCTTCTGAGGGGGGAGCGACGGGGCATTGGCCCAGTTTGTGACCCACATTGTTTGAATTTCAGAACCATTTCTCTTTCATAAGCGCAGATACAAAATGCAGCAGAGACAGAGAGCTGGGGAAGAAACCAGGGTGAAAAGCCGGAGTGAAAGCTGGAATCAAACCCAACTGTGATGAGAGACACGTTTAATTCACTGTGAAAGGTCGTGACGTGTGTGTGTGCGTGTGTGTGCGTAGGTGTGTGTGTGTGTGACAAAGATACGAAGGGCGAGAGAAACGGTGGAGAGGACAGATACCGAGCCACGTGTTCATCTTCTCAGAGCTGCAGTGCTCCAGCAGAGGCTGGATCAGGACGTCCAGGTCTTCTTTAGGAGCCTCCCTGGTGAACTTCTGCTCAAACAGCGGACAGGAAGGAGGAAGAGGAGAGAGGAGGAGGAGGAGAGAGGAGGAGGAAGAGCAGGAAGGAGGAGGAAGAGAGAGGAGGAAGAGGAGAGAGGAGGAGGAAGAGAGAGGAGGAGGAGGAGAGAGGAAGAGGAGGAGAGAGGAGGAAGAGCAGGAAGGATGAGGAGGAGAGAGGAGGAAGAGGACAGAGGAGGAGGAAGAGAGAGGAGGAAGAGAAGAGAGGAGGAGGAGAGAGGAGGAGGAAGAGCAGGAAGGAGGAGGAAGAGAGAGGAGGAAGAGGAGAGAGGAGGAGGAGGAGAGAGGAGGAAGAGGACAGAGGAGGAGGAAGAGGAGGAAGAGGAGAGAGGAGGAAGAGCAGGAAGGAGGAAGAGCAGGAATGATGAGGAGGAGAGAGGAGGAAGAGGAGAGGGGAGGAAGAGGAGAGAGGAGGAAGAGAGCTTAGATTTATTCACCCCCTGACAATCAGGCTGGATGAATTCAT
Source organism: Poecilia formosa (assembly GCF_000485575.1). Taxonomy (NCBI): domain Eukaryota; kingdom Metazoa; phylum Chordata; class Actinopteri; order Cyprinodontiformes; family Poeciliidae; genus Poecilia; species Poecilia formosa. The sequence goes on from NW_006800333.1 coordinate 256,430, forward strand.
CCAGTGTGACACACACACCATGTCAAATTAAACTAATTTACAGAGAAATATGTATTTGAAAACCAATAACCTGGTTCCATGTGTTCACACTCTAAACTAACACTTTCTGCAAAAACACAAAACTTATAAAGTATTTTAGTTTCCACTGCAAATATTTCAGTACAAAATAAGACAAAACTAACTTAAAACTAACTTACACAGATAAATCAATAATTCCTAAATATTGATTAAAAAAGTACTGGCAGATTATTCCACTTATGGAGAAAATATCTTTATGCAGAACCTGCAGCTCCACAGGATCCAAACCCGGGATCCAAACAGATATTAATTAATAATTTAAAAATAATGCATTTTTTTAACATTAAAAATGTTTCTATTTCTACTGCAGGACTCAGAGCGTTTAGCTGTTTACTTTCTGATTTAAACTGTTTTCCTGGTTCAACCAAACTTGTTTGATTTATTAAACTGACATCAGTCCAAAATGAGTTTGTTTGATGGTTTCTGTTTTTTACAATCTGTTTCTTGATTTGAAGCCTTTGAATGTGGAAATGAGAACCGGCGCTCTGTCAGCCACGCCTCAGCGTCTCATTACTCAGAACCATGATCTCATCCGTCTCTCGTACTCTACCTCCACCGTGATGTGCAGAGGATCCACAATCTGCCAGATCATGAGCGACAGGAAGTCGATGGCCAGCAGCACTCCAACTGTTGCGTAGAGTTTCCACGGCTCCAAGGGTTGCTGCGTGAGTGGGAGCCAAAGACATGCACAAACACAAACACAAGAGTCATCACTATCCAAGGGCATCACGAGCCGCCCGGCAAACAAAGACAAACTACCCGGACAAACAACACGACAGGCGTCCTTGTGATTTCTGGATGACTGGGCACAAATTGTCTCTCTGGATGTGTGTCTTAGCCAGGCGGACGTGAGCATCCGACAGGATTCAAGGGAGCAGCAAGTGTCCGAGTGTGTGTGGCGTGTGTGTCTGCAGGCGACACACACAGCGCTGCAGTGGCTATATTTGTGCTGCCACCTGAAATCATCGCCTAAACACACAGAGACGACTCTGGTGTGGACTGTGTGGATCTGGAGCCGTGATGGAAGCAGAACAAGCAGGACTGGAAACAAGCATCCTTCTTTTAATTCAACGGCTTACTCACAGCTCCTCCGGCACAGCAGCGGCCGCTCAAGCATGCGATGACTAAAACAGAGCGATAAAATAAAGGAGGAAACTCGTTTACAGCACTTCTCCTGAGCAGCAGGAGGAAAGCAGCCATTCTCCTCAGTTTGTGAAACTTTCTTTAAATAAGCGCACTGAGCTCTCAGGAAAATTGCCCTTCTGCGGACATGAAGGGAGCTGAAAGTCAACCTGATTCGATGCGCTTTAGCTCCAGTAATAAACCCCTTAAGGTTGGATTTCTGCATGGAACTTTAATACCCATCCATATTCATAAATACTCCATAAATGGCTTAATTTCTTATTCTTCTGCTTAGGTCCTAGAAATCTCCACAACACACTGCAGAGACTCTCAGGAGCTCCAGGAGACACTGTGTT
>NW_006800333.1:259069-267640 GCF_000485575.1 Poecilia formosa
TGAGATGCTAAATTTACCAGCTGGTCAGCAACTTGTTGCTGAAGATTAGCAACAATAGACAGGAGACTAGCATAGCTGCAGTGATAAGTGGAACCACGTCGGTGCAGCAGGCTGCAGGCTCATCCATACCTTCTTCTTCTCCTTCTTCTCGTCCTTCTTGGTGAACAGGGTGTGGACCCACCAGATCTTGGTGAACATGCTGCCATAAGCCAGGCTGAAGCCGAGGCCGAGCAGCCACAGGCGGAACTGCAGGAGAAACATAAAAACCTTGTTTTTATTTTAAATTTCTCATTTATAGATGCAGCTGAGATTTAGTAAATGGGAACATAGTGGCAGAAAACGCTGAATAATTTATGAATTATTTAGTTTTCGTTGCAGGAAGGTACTGACCAGCGTTAGGAAGATATTTGAATGTATGAAGAAAACCAAACGTAAGCTGAAAATCATGTTTCTGATTTCTTGGATGCTTCTCTTTGCTTTGAAAGCAGCTCTTCATTCTCCACTTCCTGAGGGCGTCGTCTGGACCTTTTCCAGCGTGTTGGAAGGAGTTCTTACATATGCTGAGCTTTTCTTGGCTCATTTTAACTCACTGACTGCCTCACACCAAAGGCTGACAAACCTCTAGCTAACCTGCTGTTTACCTCTAAACTAGTCAAACATTACTAGTCTGAGTTAGTTAATCTGAAAACTGACAAGCCAAACATTCAGAAACAAAACATCAAGACCTGGGCAGCTGATGCACTGAAAAAACACAAAATATTACAAAATATTTCTGTCTGGTTTCTGGTGCAAATATATTAGTAAATATGAAATGAAGCAAAACTGAGCTAGACCAGTTTACTGAGCGACGCCGAGAACACGAACACGGCCAAAGAATTACACTTTTCACAGACGTGTCCAACGAACATCCGCTTTGAATTTGGACTGGGTTTAAATCCGGTTTGTGGGAACCTTTAAGCCTGGTTTAAACTTGATGCATTTATATTCCACACAGAAAACAGACATGTGGAATCTGCTCAAAACCCTTTTAGCAGCATTTATAACCTGCTTTGCTCATATTCTGCTAGACTTTAGGCCACAACAAACTTAGAAGTAAAGTCACAGTTGTAACATGGTCAACATCTGTGAGCAAAGTCGTCTTTATGGTCTGAATTATGAAGGAGAGAGTCTTTGGAAAACGCCATCAAGAGGAGATTCTGCTTGTCCGCCATGTTTTGTCACATGGAGCTGCAGAGAACGATGTCCATGCAGAGGACACATTTTGATTTTGTTGCAATGTCCGTTTCAGACAGGTTTAACGAAGGAAGTGACTGTTGAGTCTTAGTTGCCTTGGTTACGTCTAATCAGGGGATTTTATGTGCACCTGTTTACATGATCATTTTGATAAATAGTCCAGGTCATCAAGCCTGATACAGACAGGCAGAGGAGCTGAGTGGCAGCAGGAGGCGAAACGTTGAGGAGATGAGAGGAAGAGGAGATCCAGGGTCAAAGGTGAGAGTCGGAACAAAACATGAGAGAATAACTGGACAGGGACAAAGAGCCATGAAACCACAGAAATGGAAATCTCCCTTTTCGCCTCCGCAACACAAAGGCTCAACATGGGTGACACAGACACACTCCCACTCCTCATTAGAGCTGGGTTCCCGGCGCCGAGCTTTTCTGGCAGACAGGAAGTCACGGCTTCTGCGCCCAGAACCAAAATACTTTCAAAAAGGAAACAAACTCTAAACTTTTGCTACGTTTCATGTGTACATGCTCAGAATCACAAAGAGAGCTCCTCACAGGTCGGCAGGTTTCTGTCTGCTGCAGACTGAACGCTGCAGTTTTAATCAAAACTAATAGTTGTTACTGAAAAATGCAAAATTCTTCCAATGAAATGGTAACAACTGGCTTACAGCAGGCAAAAAAATGTACCACATACACCAGATTTAGGATAACGGAGAAGAAAATGGTGCAAAAACACATTTAACATTTATATATTCATATCAGAATAAACACTGGGCTTAAATTAAAGGCTCAAAGGTAATAAAATATACATGTGGCACTGTCAGTCACTACGGGGAACGGTGATATTTCAAACCGCTGACATAATTAAAACAAGACAAGACCAGATATCAATGAGCATATTTCAGGAACGTTGGCTTCAACTCTTCATGACCTCAATAATGAAACAGCATAATGTCCCTCACACGGCGCGCTGTCAAAGTAAAACGGATGATTAAATTGTTTTACTGACTGAACAGCAACTTTTTTACAAAACAGAACCGAAACAAAGCAGGACCTGATATCTAATGGCTGCAGTGCTAACTGGTTCATGCTAACGCTAACCTTTCATAGAGGTACCATTATTTTTAACCAGGTCTGCCTCATTAATTTATTTTTACATACTGAACCACAATTCAAAAGCAGAGGCTAATTTTCACCAGTTAAATTTCAGTTTCAGGTTGAAGTTTTTTTTTGGTCATTAACAGAAGGATAAAAACAATGTTTAGTTTATGCTGCAGTTCTGTAACGATGACATTAGGAGCCGTTTTACCTCCCAGAGAGCAAACATGATAAACTGGAACTATCCTCCAGGTTAGCAGCCTGGTCTTTAGAAAATAACACATTATGGATTAAATGTGTAGCAAAGCAAATGAAGAACAGCTGTAAAGGAATTGTTAGAACCATAACTGTGTTGACTTGGCTGGTTTTGCAATTTCCTTGCAATATAGTCAAATGAAAGACAGTATTTCTCCAATACTTAATGCTGCTGTAATGCGAGACGTTCCAGTGGAGCTCTGGTCGCTCAGCTATCTGGGTCACCTGATTTTCTGCATCCAATCAAGGAGTTTGTTTCTTCTTAGGCTTTAACAGATAAGTTAATGCTTATCTGTGTGATAAAATGGATCCTCTTCTTGCTAAATGATCCACTTTGGCTGTTCCAGTGAGACAGAGACGAAGCAGGTAAACACAAAGTAAGATGCATGTCCTGTAAGAAAGACTAGAAAAACTGTTTAAGATGGAAATGCTGGTCTGTTGCTAACCTGAAGTGAATGAGCAGAACTAAAACTGTGCTGAACCAGGATCATGTTGCTTAGAGCCGGATAAGTTTCAGTCATGCTCATTTTCTGCCTCTCACGTTTAAAAAGAATCATAACACACGTGTCCTAAAAACATAAAAACTTCATTATTACTTCCTTTAGGTGACGGTGATTCAGAAAAGGGGATTTTCACTGAACCGTTTCAGGCTAACAGCGAAAGGTGAGAAAAACAGAGAGCGTCCAGTGAGCAGCAGCTGCTCCTTGATTTCAGGAGCTGGAGCAGAATGATCAGGCTGAGTTCAGATGATAAAGAGGCAACAGCACCTCTAACAACCACTCATCAAACCCAGAGCTGCAGATTCGGTCCCTGCTGGGGAGGAACCTTGAAGCAGATGGCCTACAAAGACAGAGGACCCACCGGGTGCCGCTCCTGTCAGCTGGGAACGAAAACTGGGGCAACGGCTCACACTGGCTCAACAAGACTGGACAATAAGAGGTTAGAGAAAAATGTTGCCTGCTTTGATTAGCCTCAATTCTAGCTGCAAATTTCAGGCGGACGGGTCAGAATTCAGTGTAAAAACAACGAGTGTGGATCCATCCTGCTGGGCTCCAGCTGGACGATGCATCAGGTCAGAGTTCAAATCACCTTAATCTGGTTTCTGGCTCCACTGTTCACCAGCGGTGGGAACCGCTGACTAGAAAGCTGGCTGCGCTAACCCTAAAACACTAATAATGAAGCATGAATGTAAAAGTCTGCAAAACAGCCAAACAAATTGGAATCTATGGAGAAAGAATGAATTTAGGGGAAACTAAGTGGGCTAAACGATTTCAAACTTAGCAAACAAACTAAACAGAAAAGTTAGCTCTGTGGGTTAGCAGAAGCGTGTCCACCACAGTCACCACGTCTTCATCAGTAGAAAACATTCAGGGTCTGGTGGAAGGACAGACTGACATCATGAATATGCAACAATCAAATCTGCATGAAAACAGAGGAATGTCTCCGAGTCGGATCTACGCTCGGCAGAACGAAGACGGTTCTGAAAGCAGAAGGGCAGAACTAAGAAGTGTGCAGGAACCGACCTGAAGAAGGATTTATATCAGAAAGAGAAGCCTGCTGTCTAGTGAAAGGATCAGAGATGGAAAAGGACGACTGACTGGTTGCCATGGTAACCCCTGTCTTTTCCAGGGGACTTGGTCGGGTTGGGTTTCAAGGCATCACCTTCCTCCACAGGGAAGACAGAAATGCAAACAGTGATCTTCTGTCTGCCACGGCGTGGGTCCAACAGTTCTTCAACCGGCTGGTACGGACCGGTTCAGGTCCGGTTCAGGGTTCAGGTCCGGTTCAGGTCCGGTTCAGGTCCGGTTCTGGTCCGGTTCAGGACCGGGTTCTGGTCCGGTTCAGGTCCGGTTCAGGACCGGGTTCAGGACCGGGTTCAGGTCCGGGTTCAGGTCCGGTTCAGGTCCGGGTTCAGGTCCGGTTCAAGACCGGTTCAGGTCCGGTTCAGGACCGGGTTCTGGTCCGGTTCAGGTCCGGGTTCTGGTCCGGTTCAGGACCGGGTTCAGGTCCGGGTTCAGGACCGGGTTCAGGACCGGGTTCAGGACCGGTTCAGGTTCGGTTCAGGTCCGGGTTCAGGACCGGTTCAGGACCGGTTCAGGTCCGGGTTCAGGTCCGGAGAAGAGGTGAACTCTGAGTTTTCTACACCAGCCTCTGTCATTATCTTGTCTTTCTATCTCAACAGAAAGACATTCAGATGTTTGTCAGGAATGACAGAGCAGATCAGACGACGCGGCAGTTCAAACCATCTCCTACTCCAACATCTTTCTAACCATTAAACCAGGCAGACATTTACAGAGAGGAAGCAAAAGCAACTGAGGTGGGCCAGCAGAGCATCGAGTGGTGTCATTCAGGACGTGTGGAATATCGTCTCTACTTCCTGGAAACCGAGCCGTTAGCATGTTAGCATGAGCCTGACATCAGCCTCACAAAGCTAACTGCTGCTAAAGATCCGTCCTGCCCACAGCGTCTCCTCATTCAAGTTACAGCAACATTTAATTTACTTTTGGGATAAATTAAGTACTTTTGAATTTGAACCTAACAAATCAAAAACAGTCCTAGAAGTTGGGAGATGGTTGGTTCGGTTCCTTCTTTAGACTTTGACTATGCTAACGTGAAAACCTGGAAACCTGACACCATCTCTCCGGTTCAGATTCAGAAAAGTGACAACAGTATCACCACCTGCTGCCACATCTTGAGTGTTTGTTGCAACTTCTGAGCAAATGGAGGAAACGATGTCAGGGGAATGCAGTTAGGCTCTTCGTTACCTTGGTAACATCTTATCAGGTGATTAGAAATCCACTTGTTGAGAGAGGAGAGAGATGGATGTATGTGGGAACAGATGGCTGTAAAAGCCGTCTCCTCTCCATCCTGCCCTCTGCCGCCCCCCACCCCCGTCTCCCCGGTAACAGCCCCCCTCCTCCTGTTACCTGGCAGACGACGGGGAACTGCGGTCTGTTGACGTGGTGCCGATCAATCCCCAGCGGGAACACTGCAGCCAGCGCCATCATGCAGCCCACTGCTGTCATGTTGTTCAGGTAGGGCTGAGAGTTCTGGATGTAGCTGCAACAGATTCACAGCAAACACAGTCACACACACACACACACACCAAGACAACAACACTGCTTTCTGCTAGAAGGTGAAATTAGAAAGGATATGAAAGGAAACAAGTTGGATGAAATGTTCTGATTTTTGTTAACCGTTTGCGTGTTTTTCTGCTTTCGTCTTTTGTCGCTCTGAGAAAAGGGGCTGAAAATGGAAAGACTCCAGGGTTTCTCCTCTGAAGTGTGATTTCCAGGCACGAGGCTAATTAGTGTTGACAGAAAGCGACGTGTTGTCGTCTGTGCAACAGGACAGTTTCAGGTGAAAAACTATTTTTCCAGAAAGAAAGGAAAATGTGTTGCGTTCTCTGCAGACACCCCAGAGATGCAGAAAACATTATTTTTCCTAATTAACTGTGAATTAGTAGAAATGTGTTGCTTTCACTGCAGAACGGCTGATCACAGGCAAACTGCTCACAACTAAAGGTTCATGAATTTAAATATGAATAAAATCATCGTTTTATAAAATAAACCAACAATGAGAGCAATTAGTCATTTATAACACCTGGAGAAACATGAAATGAAAACGGATTCATTTACCGTCATCTCCCTCAAATGCCTCGATTATGAATAAAAGCCAGATGATGGAGAAGACGTCTCACAGCTGATGATGTTTGATCTGATGTTTTTATGAAATTACAGGCCGACACTTTGTAATCCACATAATCTGCAGTAAAAATGGCCGTTCTTCAGACGCATCGCCTTAACAAGAAGCTCAACGCTGTACTGACAGATTTGGGAGCAATTTGGAGGTGTGTGTGCCATTACAGCTGGGAGTTTGCAAAATTAAAAATCATAAAAAAGAAATGTTCCTTACAGAAACCTCTAGTCCCAAAAGCACAGAGCTAATCCCAAACTGCCGTACAGTCTGTGACTGTTTTATAAAATCTCCTTAGAGGGAGAAATTCTTCATCCAGACAAATAAATCACAGCGTTCAGAGGTTCACAGGTTCATCCCTCCATTTCACATCTTTATACATATATAGGCTGCTTTTATCCTCAGAAACCATCGGCTGTGTTTCTATGTTCTCCTCTCTGCCTCTAAAATCAGCTTTGGCTCCACCTGATGGTCAGAGAAGCTTCCATCCTAATTAAACCAACATGAGTTAACAGCAGAGCGCCAGGTGACCAGGTGTGTTGGAGTTGAATCAAACTTCTCCAGCCTTCAGAGGATTTACTCTGCAGCTCATCCTGCAGCTCAGAGTCGGACTCCTAATCTTTCCTCCGCTGACCTTCCCTCATGTCGCCCTGCCGCTTATTTACACACATTAGCATATAAACACATTTACTAATGAACGCTGACCTTAATCCAACCTTTTAATATGTCTAAAACTTTAAATGCTGTCAGTTTTCTGATCACCTAATCCTCTTCGCTGCAGCCGACTGTCCTGCATCTTTAATTATAATTCATCCAGGAAAATGATTACATTTTGTCGGAGCAAACTGGATTCAGTTCTGCAGGTTCAGACGGTTTAAATGTGTTAAAATAAACTCCAGTTAAAATCTGTCACCCATAAACATGTAAAGGTCAAATTCTGTTTGTTTTGCCATTTTCCTGTAAATCATGAAATAATTGCAGCTGATTTTTCCTCTGACCTGAGAAGGTTAACATGCTGGGAGACTCATTTCCTACAGCGACACTCTGCAACATGATCATGATGTTTTCATTTCTTATTGAAAATAAACGCAGCCTTTATGTTTATTCTGACAGATTGTGGTTAAATATAGATAAACTAAAAGTCAATACAGGATAAAATCAAAATAGCAGCAGTCAGCTGAATCAAACAGTGAGTCTCGTATCGGACGGATGAATTACACGAGCGATTTATTTCCAGCTTTTGCTTTTTTATCATCACAGCTTACAGATAATTCAGAGAAATGTTCGACTCTGCCCTGAATATTCAGAGTGAAGATTATTAAATGTTCAACAGCAGACCCAAAGCACACTGATATGTGTTAATGGAAAGTTGAGTGGAAGGAAAAAGTGTGATCTAAAAGGTGGCTGGGGTTTCAGCCCCATCCCTGATGTCGCCACTCCGGAACCAGAGGCAAAGAAAACAAAGACTGCTCCTCTTTTTCTGCTTGTCTTCAGAAAATTAGAAAGAAAAATGTTTTTCAGGAGCCAATCCTCTTTTCAGATGAATATTTCAGTTCATTTGGTCTCTTCTGCTCTGACTGACTGAACTGCAGCTGTTTGTTTCAGAAAACAGAAATTCTTCGAAATGTGGACAAACTTTTCACATTTATTTTAATTAAAATTAAACATTTCAGTTTAAATTTGCCTTACAGTCATGTTCAGTAATTTTCACTCCACATCAGACACATTAAATGGATTAATTCCACTCACTGTTTTAAAATCCTTATTCCTGCTAATCATGATTTTCTGCTTACAGCCGTTTAAAATGTCATTTATGTTAGATTACATCAGACCAATTAAATAAACATTTTAATACAGAAACTTAATGAAAGGTAAGTTTAATATGGATTAACAGCTGACTGAATTTATGTTAAAGGATTTAAAACTCAACATGTGAGGAAATGAGCTTTTTAGAAAGATAGAAAATGTAGTTTTTGTGAATTATATCATATTAAACTGTATTTGGTGTTTGAACTGTTAGAATAGGAAGTTTAAGCGTTTTTAGATCAACTGAAATATTCAGACCCCAAAAACACGGAGGGAAAAATAAGTAGAAGAAGAAGAACTGTAATTTATTTATAGAAGTAGAACAAACAGATGCAGAGCTTCTATTTGATTATGTTTTTGTAACTGTTGTGTTTTGTTTTACTTTATTCACTATTTTATTACTTATTCTAGCTTCTCCTTAAAGAAGAGACCATGAGACCAAGGCATTTGTCCTTCATGAGGAGATTCAGAACCAGCCTGACAGGTCCG
>NW_006800333.1:268660-281816 GCF_000485575.1 Poecilia formosa
GTTCAGGTCCGTTGGGGTCCGTTCAGGTCCGTTGGGGTCCGTTCGGGTCGGGTCGGTTCAGGTCAGTTCGGGTCAGTTTGGAACCGTTTGGATCCGTTGGGGTCCGAGAACCCGGGCAGAACCAAGACGGAGCATCTGTTTTCTGGATCAGCTCTAGTCCAGCTGTGAATCACCGGAGCATCAAAACGTTTCCTGAACTTTGCTGCGGAGCTGCAGGTCAGGCTAAAACTGATCGATTCTGTTTCTGCCCTCTAACGAGACAAAGTTGCCTCAGAAAACAGCTTAGTGAATATATTTTGTTTGATCTGACTCGCACTGTTTTGGCAGACGAGAGCAGCGCTGGGTGAAATTGCGTTTGAAATGTAATCAAAGCTGGAAGAGGGTCTGAACGGCAGCAGGAGCCAGGCGCAGAGTCCCTGAGGAATGAACCTCTCCAGCTCCACCAAAGGCTGCGGTAAGCTCCGGACTAAAGGGACTTACAATCACTTTGACCTCAGTTAAACATACAAATACCACCTTAAAAAAGCCCGTCTGCTCAGACGTGTAATAAGGTTGCAAATCCCAGTTCAAAAGATATTTATTTTAAAGCACCTCTATTTGCATTTGGTCCTGGGCTGAGCTTAAGCTGCCACAACAAAACCTGCAGCAACACCAGAGAAATCTCTCCGCCCGACTTCAAAGGAGGAAACATTTATTCTTGTTCTGATTCACATCCAAAAAATGATTATTGACACTTAAAGAGGGAATGCTGGGAATGGTTAGGAGGATCCAGGTGTGTTGGAGCCATCAGCAGTCATCCTCACCGCTCCTACTTTCACCTCTGGGCTGTTATCCTGGAGTGACGCTACATGAACAAACTCCAGTTACAACATGATGTAGCCAAACAGACAGATTCCTGGTTAGTGCACAGTCTTCATTATTCTAATGTTCTTCTCTGTCAGTCTGATACTCTACCCCCGTCTGCATGTGTGGAGGAAAACAGAAACGCTTCACATCAATGGTGCAGCAAGGTGGAGGCGGGATGATGGTGTGGGCTCGTTTTGCATCAGATAAACTTTGTTAAAAACTAAGTGCAGAGATAAAAACTAAATTCATTACATTTTTAAGGAAACTTTATTTTTCACCAATGTTTTAAGATTTTGACTGAGTCAGTTTAATTTGATTATTTTTTAATGACTTCATGGAAAGTTTTGCTGCAGGAAACATGAGATTTTCCAGACCTGAAGGCAGATTGGTGACCAGTTCCTCCGTCCAGGATGTTTTTATTTACTAATAAACTATAATCTATAATTTCCAATGCATCCATGTGCGTCATTTATAAATTAACATTCGATTTCTGGTGATTAAATGAGACGTTAATGTTTGGTTTTGGTCCAACATTCAGCATCCATCTTCAACAAAACCAAATTTCACCAGAGATGATGAAACTTTTAGTTTTTATTAGAAAACTAAAGCAGAGCTGACTGCACAAAAAATAAAAACATTGTTTGGTTTTGAATCAGCCTCATATCCTTCAAATGCATTTTTAACTTTCATAAGTCTATGAGGGAAAACTCATCTGGACTTCCTGCGAACCCGTCGGCGGTACAAACAGAACATTAAATAAAAATGATAAGAGGAGAGAAGGAATGTCGTTCCAATGAATATTTCAGCTTTATCAGGACGGACGTGTTGCTGTTTGTGGACTCACCGCACGTTGCCGTTGTAGATGTTGAAGGTCAGGCAGACGATGCCGAGCAGGATGCCGAGGCCGGCGAAGACGGACACCGACGCAAACAGCTTCTGAGACAAGAGGCGGTACTCCTCCAGAACCACGGTCCGGTCCGCCGGAGGCTTCCCGCCTGAATAGGAAAGCACAGGAGCCTTCAAAGATCTGAGACGACGGTGAGTTTCAGATGACAGAAAGGCTCCGCCAGCCTGTAATCAGTCAGTGCTGATAAATGATCCTGCTGCGCTAAAATAATTCAGTTCCACTTTTACAAACAGTAAAATCTGTAAAAACTTCCTGATTTCTGTAAAAACTGATGGAAACAGAAACAAGTCGGCTTCAGGGTTGTTGGTAAAACATTTAAAGCTGTTCTGTCGTGTCTGCAGCTTATTTTAAAACCACACTGCATAAAAGAACAGCCTGTAAGTGCACTGTGGGACATTTAAATAAATTTGACTATTAGATCTAATACTACGGTTGCTGATGTAAACAGAATAAATGAGGTAGCTTCCCTCCAAACTGCCATGGGAGTTTGGTGCAGCAGGAAACAGATTTTACTTTCAGTCTCTGTTTTCCTCCTGAATTCATTCGAATCAAACAGAAGATCACAGATTTGCTTCTGGAAGCGTCTCCAGTTCGGACCAGCAGACATCACATCAGACCAGACAGATCTCAGTCACTTCTGCTTCCCACCACACCGTTTCCGTCAGGCTGAGGTCTGGGCTTTGATTAGACCAAAGCAACAACTTGATTCATTTCCTTCTCAGCCATTCTGTTGCAGATTTGCTGCAGTGAGCCTCCGCTGTCAGACGGACGGATGACCAGCAACATGCATTAAAAAACACAAGCAGGAATTAAATGTTTAGCAGATTCCATCCAGCATGTTGATGTTTTCATATCTGTTTCTTTTCTCTGTGACCTTCCTGAAAACATCGACACAATCTCCACATTTTGCCTCATTTAAGATGCAGGAACAGCAGCTGGGAATAGCAGAACCTTCACTTCCTCACAGCGGCAGTTTGTTTGGACCCCAAGTAGCTCCAGATGACGAACACTTTTCACGGCAGCTCTGACTCCATGGCTTTGTGTGTGTGTGTGTGTGTGTGTGTGTGTGTTTACAGGTGAGTGAGTAAAAACCTTTACAACAAGGCCAAGGTTAAAAGGTGCTCTGGAACAGCAGACCATTTCACTCTGTCTGGCTCTGGCAGTTACACAAGCTTTGCTACAGATTCAGTGTCTGGTCTGAACACGAAGGTCACACACGCAGCTCCTGCGACGTTACGAGCTGCAGCATGCAGCACAGAGTGTTAACAGATACAGGGACCGGGCCGGCGCCGCAGAGATAAATGCCAACTCTACGATGACCTGCGTCCTGGAGGCTCCATGTTGGGAATCTGTTACAAGGAAAAGCTTTTCTTTGAGGAGAAATTCCCTTTGTGACTCAGATTTCCTTTGCTCCTAGTTGGGAAATGAGTTGGAGCCTCAGACGGCTGCCTGGGAGCAGGAAGGTCCCGGGTTCGAGTTCTGGCCCGGGATCTTTCTGCATGGTCACAGGGTGAGTCCTCTGCAGGTTCCTCCTGCAGTCCAAAACCATGACTGATAATTGACTGATTGGTTAATTGGTTTCTAAATGGTTTCTGGATAAAAACAAACGGTGGAAGAGTTCAAAGAAAGCTGGATGGAGATTTACGTTCCCGTTTATGTCCATCAGATCTGAACTTCTCCCTCCAGTGCATGATGACCAAAGTGGCACTGACCTGTAACAGCTAACAGCAGCTAGCCTGGACAGCTAGCACCAGTAAACCCTCCTGGTTTCTGGCTTCCTGCTGGGACTCGGTCAAACTGAGCGTTTTGTTTTTCAGACCCAGACTCTGCCTCTGCTGTATTTACTGTTTGTGAGCAACGGGGCCTTTTCTGTCCAACCCCCACCCAGAGTACTGAGACTACAGCACTGCAGCAAAGCCACTGCAGCAAACACTGTCAAAAACAAACTGCTTCATTCAGTATCTGGAAACTAAAACAGTGATCCACTAAATGTGTCAATGATCCATAATTATGTCCCCAAAGCTTCCTGGTGATTGTAGAACAACAACAAACTGTTTTAATGTTTTTATTTTAAAAAGTCTCAAATCGTTTCTATTTCCACTGAATGTTCTCGTTTCTCTGCGTGCAGCTCCAATCTCCAGGAGTTTTATTAGCTGTCATGGTAATGACTTTTATGAACACATTAATCTCTCTGCTCATGTTGCTTACTGTGTGACTGCAGGCAGAACCTCACTACAGATCTACAGGTTTCTCTGTTCAGAAGCTTTATTCTTAGCCCTAAACAATAAATGTAACCTAAAGTCACCGTTCCAAAATAAAGGCTGTGGTGTAATTCAGTTATCTAATAAGGAGATGTATCAAATATACTTTACTTAGTATTAAATCATAATTCAGTTATGGAGTCTGTGGTCATAATCATGTAACTGCAGACAACATGACCTGATGAAACTCCGGTTTAAATCAAACATTCACACAACATGAGCCTCATTCACCTCCAGTCAGAAGATAAACTGCTTTTGAGACTCGAGTTTAAGTCGAGTCTTGAGTTTTAGGATGTTTTCACACCTGGCAGTCCAGTGAACTCGGTTTGATTGAGGATCAAAGTTGCAGCATTCAATCCATTTCCAGCTGCTGTGGTTTTCTTTCCACTGCACTGAGTCAAACCAAGCAAAACGTTTCAGGAGCCTGTTCCCCTCCTCGCCTGTGGGGGCGCTGTACCAAGAATGTCTGAAGAAAATGACATAAATAAAACCCTCTAAAGAAACAAAAAACAAAAACTAAATTGGAGCGGCATCAGATTTTAGCGCTTGGTGGATTTCTCCTTTGTCTTTGGCTAAAAACCACGAGACATTTCTCCTGCTAACGCAACGCTAGTTTTTGTTTTGGTTGTTTTTACCCAGAATGCCCTGTGCTGCAGTCCACTTCCTGCTTTTGGAGCGGCCTCCAGTCCACTTGTTGTTCACATATGCACTCAAACCGAACCAGAGTTCAGTTTTATCCAAACTAGACCGTTTGAACAGACTTTCTGGCCAAACGGACCGGAGTTGGATTACAGCAGTCTGACGATGGCTGCTGGGAATGAAAGCTGAATTACCGACACGAAATGGAAAATCCCAACAAATACTGCATCCAACCAGTCCTTGTTATGGAGTAAAGCTTCTTCTCAAACAAGACGGAGGCTCGTATTTCTTTTACTGAACCTTTCTGTTCAGTATTTATTGAAGAGGAAAAAAAACGGCGTCAGCTGAATAACGGGCAACAGCTGTTCGTAACCAATAGCAATCAAAAGTCAACAAAGCAAGATAGTGACAAAACAGTAACAGATCCTTAAGCATTCTTCAAAATAAAAGACTTCCTCTATTCAAATAAATCATGTCTTGCACTGAAATATATTTCACTTCGCCTTTGTAATTATATACAATCATGTTCAATACAATTAACAATAATCATCATGTAAATTATGCTTAACATATAATTATAAATCAGTCACTTATCATGCAAATATACTGAACAACATAAGTGTAAAAAAAGTCACAACAGTCCTCAGTCAGTCTGACATTGCACAGAAGTAACAGATCAAATTTAGCATCTCTAATTAAAACTGAATGAAATAATTCCTCTGACTGTAATAAAACATTTTATAGTTTTCTCTGGAGGCTCTGACTGTTAATTGGTGATGTAATTTATTTTTTCAGAGTTGTAATGAAACATAATCTGAGATCCTAAAGCTGAGTTTTTCCCAGAGTTTTAGATTTGTGACTGTCTCCACCAGGTTTTGTTTTATCCACGCAGTCAGAGGTTGTTCGCTCAGAGTAAAGCTCTCCCTGACTGAGACTGAAAGTCTAAATAAAACACCGGGGGCTTCAGTGGTTAAGGAATGTGTGTATTAACCACCGAATTATTCATGCTTGCGTAGCTTTACACCAGAAGAACTCCTCAGTGAGACAGGTTCAAACACGGGCAGATGGACAGGGAGCCTCTTTCACACACAGCAGCCTCCGACTGTCTGTCTGCAGGAATCTGCGCCTGCCTGCAGATCCATGCGTGTTCATCTGAGCACAGCATATGCAAATGTGGACTAAATAAATCCCACACGTATGTGGATCTAGACTTCAAGCATGAGTGAACATGCTCAAGTGCGAGCCCGCGGGAAGCCTTTCTGCATGCGCGGAGCGAGGAGTGTGTGCATGTCAGAGGGGAAGCAGAGCAGGAGTGTCAGCGCTGCGTGAAGCTGATGTGTCAGATGTCAGAGGAAAGTGTCAGAGTGTCGTCCCTGCAGGGCGTCGAGACGCCCATCACGCTCTGTTTAGATGCTTGTCACCTCAGTCACACAGCGAGTATGTAGCTGGTGACATCTGAGCGAGAGGAGATATTTATTAGCATGTAGAGTGTTACCTTCCACATTGTCACACTGGCTAAAAAATGAAGACCTGAAGGGGAAAAGATCTGAAATGAAGTTCAGGATTCAGAGTGAAATCGTCTCTTCCTTCATCTCTACACACCAACAGGAACTTCCTCAGTTCATCAGGATTTTTCACTAACAATTATATGAACTGGTTGCAGTTTCAAACTAATTCAACAGGTGGCGCCTCTGAGCTGGTTGGGCAACTGACAGAATCCATTCAGCTATAATGACCAAAGCTTTGAGTAGGCTAACTTCTGTCAGAGCTAATTTTGCATTTAGGTCTTTAGCAATTATGCAAACTCTGAAAAAGTTCAGCACTTTTATCTCCCCTAAACTGATTTTTCCAGATAATTTATAAAAAGTTTATTTGGCTGTTTTGTAAAATTTCAGTTGAATGGAATTAAACATCTTTTTTAAAGTTTTGGTTTCTGAATGTTAAGGGGAAAGTCACGTCACCGCAAATATGAGATTTTAAAGTCTTCATCACAAACAGAAGAACAGCTGAGCTTCAACCTCCAGAGCATCGTAGATAAAAAGTTTAAACTGAAACTGCCCACCTGAACAAAGGGATGTTATCTTTACTGCACTACGTCCAAACAGCACTTTCTTTGCTTTCACTCCTTTGTGAAGAAAACTGATCATCACAGTCTCTATGGGCGTATATTAATCAAACATCAGGATGAATAAATTCCTCTTCTGCTCCTCTGAAAGCTGATGGAGCGTAAACGTCTGTCAGACTTCTGCGTTAGGTTGGATCTCTGCGTTGAGGCTGACTGACAGCTCAAAACTTTTCCAAAGATACGAAACATAAACAACCAACAAACACCAATTTATTTTTTATCAAAAGATGATGCATTGCACAAAGATAATTCAAAGCAACAGGCCTATTATTATTTATTTCCATTTTAAACAAAAGCCCTCAGGACTTCTTTCATCCTTCCATCTGAACACGCCAGATTTCCTCCAGGAATCCAGATACTGAGGTTTAAATGTTTCTCCGTTGCCAGGTACAGGTGATATAATCCACCAGTTCATGAGAAAAGAAATGGAGAAAATTCCAGTCCCAGTCAGACTGACACACTGGTTGCTTTGTTTGTTTTGTAATATTTTGTTTGGGCCAAAGCAAAGAGCCACTGGAAAAAGGCATTTCACAGGTTTAAGAAAAAGAGAAAGTTGCAGAGTAAAGAGGAAGATGAGCAAAGAAAAGAAAGAATCTCACAATGAGCCATGAAAAACCAGGAGCTTAAATACTGAGGTAGTGATGAAATGTGACAAAAGCAGCAGATGAATTGATTCCAGGTGGAGTGGAGCAGCTGAGGGGGGGAGACGAATTAACACAGAGGAACCGAACCGACTCGGATCCTCAATGTCTGATAATGATCGAATACACAAAGAACAAAATACAAGAAACTAAACGACTAGGAATGAATTCATATGGCAACACCTTGATAACAATAATGAACACAAAGAAATTAATTTCATGGGAAGATGTGTCCAACATGAAAAGCATCTAAAACGCTTGTTTGTCCAAATGCTAAAAAG
Source organism: Poecilia formosa (assembly GCF_000485575.1). NCBI lineage: Eukaryota > Metazoa > Chordata > Actinopteri > Cyprinodontiformes > Poeciliidae > Poecilia > Poecilia formosa. The sequence goes on from NW_006800333.1 coordinate 276,361, forward strand.
TGTTTCCTTTTCTGTTTCATGTTTTAAACTGGAGCTGATCAGCAGTCAGTACGAAAACACAGAGCAGCGTTTTGTTCGTCCACATCAGTGAGCAAACCAGGAACCATTTCCTGTCATACTTCAAAACAAGAGTCCAGAATAGATGCTGGGTCTCCATCTTAAAACAGCTACTTATTATTACTGTCCATAATAATAACGACATTATTTCCCCTGATAAAGTGATAAAGGTAACGTCGTTTCAACAAGAAATATTGCACCATCTTAGTGTCATGAAGTCTCGTTTCACCTGATTGCCGAACTCTACGTCTGAAAACAAAGCCAGCAGCAAACAAAACAATAAATATTACAAAAATTTAAAATCCTGAGTAGCAATATTAAGATATTGATTCAGTTTTGTGAAGAAATGTATTTAATTTATGTAATATCTGGATCTGAATTCGCTGCTAAACGGTTTGGTTATTTTTTGTTTCGCTGGTTTGTCACTCGTCACTTTCATTTTCACAGCCACCTGGCGGAGCACCAATCAGTTTGTTTACTGTGCAGGAACATTTTTGATCTCAGCTTTTTAGTGTTTCCCTACAGAATGCCGCAACAAACCCGTTTCAAACAAACATCAGGCTTTATGACAGACAAGAGGAAAATATTAGAGGCTTTTAAATTCCTTCTAGGGTTCTTAACGACTTTCCAAGACTTCTGAAGTCTTGTTTTCATCAAAATCCTTTTTTGTTTGCAGCTCTGTGTCCATCTTTGTAGAGCGTTTCAGCAGAAATCCAGCCTGCAGTAATAACAAGCTGCACAATTGTGCATTGACCCATAATTCTTACTCTTCATGTAAGAACTGAGAGGAGTGTGATGTTAATCATAATCCAACATTTACCTCAAAGGGTTTTACTGAATAAGATGCTTCACCTTTACATCGAAGTCAAAACAGACAACTAAATATGGAGCCAGAACCAACAATGATGAATATATTAGAGAACAGCTTGCCTGAAGATAGCCAACATGACACAGTCCTGGAGTTCTTTAAAAAGCATGCAGTGCAGTAAAAGTGTCAGAGTCGAGTCGACTGAGAAGCCTGTGGAGGCTAAATTCATACCAGCTACAGATCCGGCCTGCGCTGCTAACAGACAGCTGAGCGATGTGAAATGACAAGGCTCATTCGACCTCGGTGCCAACTCCAATCTAACTCAGCAAAACTCTGGATTAGCCTTTGGCTCATCTGGTCAACAGAACAGTGAGGCTGACAGACCAGCGGATGGACTGAAGCGTCAGCTGCGGCTCGACACTCTGGTCTTACAACAGCCAAGTTTCACAACTCAGACCCAAAGGAAACGGTTTCTGAATGTTTTTACATATCCGATGCTTTCTTTAAATGAGATCCGTTAGTTTCTCCCCTGTTACTGTGTAATTCAGCCAGTCATGGCAGGATGTGGTCAGGAAAGCCTGGCAAAAATCACATTTATCTTTGCTTCTCAGGAAAAGTTTAGTGTTGAAAATATTTGCAATGTCAAGAAGAAAATGACAGAATAATTTCCTTGTGCGGTGGTAGAAGCGGTGCATGCCTAATTTTAGGCTCAGCTGGTTCAGTGACTGGGATTCAAAGTAAACCTCTGGTCACATTAAATGAGCTGCCAATCACAGAGCGCTACAACACAACGCAGCTAGCAGCGCGTCTGACCAATGAGTCACCACCTCATTTTAAACTGTTTCACAATCATAATTTATCATGACTGAAATTATTTAACAACTAAGATTCAAACGTCAGTTTAGTTGTTTGAGTCCATTTAGTGCCTGGCTTGGGATGCTAATGCTAGCCAAGCTAGCATTTTGTCTAGCAGGGAAGCCTAAACGTTTCAGGATTCTCAAAAAAACGCTACCATTTTGGAGTTGGTGGCATTTATCGGAAATGAAACGACTCAACAGTTGAGTTGAGCTTTTCTTTTGTTTCCATCCTGCAGGTTCCAGAAACGAAGCCGGCAGCTCGTCCAGTACAGTTTCAATAGGAAACACCTGACTATAATTTAGGCCAGGTAATTTACAACATGAAGTTCCAACACTTTTCACTTGCTGCAGTTCTCTTTCACACTTCACTGTCAAACCAACCAAACCCTTTGAAAAGCCTGTTCCCCTCCTCGCCTGTGGGGGCGCTGCACCAAGAAACACTGACGCAAACGACAAAAATGGAGTCAGATCTTAGCGCTGGTAGCATTTCTCTTTTGTCTTTGGTTAAAGACAACAAGACATTTCTCCTGCTAGTGCTAGCTGAGGATGTTTGTTTTGGTTCCATTTACCCAGAATGCCCTGCGCTGCAGTCCACTTCCTGCCTTTGGAGCAGTTTCCAAACTTCTTGGCGTTCGCATACGAATTCAAACCGACCCAGAGTTAGTTTGTAGACAGACCAGAGTTCACACCTTCACAAACGAAGCAGAGTTTCTACATAAACAGACTGGAGTTAGATTACAGTGAATTAATCAGAGATGGACTTGGATCTCAGTCAAGGTGTCTGAGCCATATTTTCCTTTAAATCTTACATTTTCCCTCTGTTTTAAGGTTTTCATACATGGACCCAATTAAGAGTCGTCTTTCACTCTGGTGAATAGCTACACAAATAGGCCTGTTATGCTACCATATTAAATATTTAATGGGAAGCTTAAGGTTATAAATGTGAGTGAATGAATGAACAGGAAGCCGGAGTATTCCTGAGTGCGTGTGCATGTCAACTGTCCATTCACTTATTGTGTTTGCAGCACTGATACCCTCCTCCGTCCTTGATGAAAGAATCGGGACAGGGTGTTGCCATGGAGACCCTGCTCTGAAACAGTTGCCACAGCGATTAGAAGAAAAGCTGAGCTGAAGCGGTTGTTAGGGCGACCGAGCAGCGAGTGAGAAAGTGCCGCGTGGTGCAGGCTGGTGGTGTGGGGGGCAGGGGGCTGGTGAGCCCTCGATGAAATGATTGGAGGGGTTAAATGGAGAACCGCTGTGTTTACTCCACCCTGTCAGCATGGAGCAATTCAAGCTCTCAGCCCCCACCTCCCCTTCCTCCGCTCTTCCAGAAGAAGACTTCCCTGAACGGAGTCAGCCCCAAAGAGCAGGAAATTACTCACTTCCCCCCAACAAAAAGATGTCACATGGCGGCGCCTTTATTTGGTGAACAGTCAAAAACAAAATCAGGCTGCAGAAAGGGAGGGCAATTTCTCAAAGGAGGCAATTAAATATGTTTTGTATCGCAAAAGAAACTCACATCTGACCCTTTAGAGGCAAACTCAGCTCCTTCTCACACAATAGAGGCTACTGGTAGCAACAAGGCAACGCAAAGAGCCGGACATGTTTACGGGTCAACCATGCTTCACCACGGACGCCGACCTGGAATCTGAGCTTCTTCAGGACTCGGTTAAGCCTTGGCAGGCATCCGTTTCCTTAAAAGCCTAAAACAGGGCAGCTTTCACTGGGACACGAAGGATTGATCAGTGACACGCTCCGTCCGTAGACAAGTGTGTCACCTCTGCAGGGAGCAGCCGGGCCAGTAAACAGGCGCAGCGCCGGCCGTGGTGTTGGAGGTAAATCAACATTAACGGGTTTTCACGGTGAAGTAGGAGACAGGCTGCAGACTTCCAGCCAACGCTACGCTTGGTGTGGTCTGAGCTGCACAAGTTCTGGTCCAGTTAGCCTGTGAGGTGTCAGGCAGAGATGTTTAGCTCATTAAAACGTTTCCTGCTTATTAAAAAAAGTGCGTTGGTTATCTCTGCTGGTCATTAGGATAAGTAAAAATCCTTTTTTTATTGCAGTATTTAACCTCAAACCTGCTTTTCTTCTCTGTTCCATTTGATAGCTGCAGGAATTACAGAAAATCACAACCACTTGAACATCCACTTGATGAGCGGAGGGATGCATTTACCCAAACCGTTCAGAGAACACAGCATCACCCGTTCAGAAAGTTTCATACGGGGGAAAGCAGTGGCAGCTTAAAGACTGACAGCGAGCGAACGCTGCCAATAACAGCCCTTCATCTGGAAAACCTAACTACAGCCAATTGCACTTAATGTGCATCAGATTTGACACAAATGCGTTGATGGAACTCTCCTCTGCCCCAGTGCGATTAACTATCCGCCTGCTGCAATATGACTCGAAAACCATTTTCAAACATGATGCAATGCCTGTATTGAATGGCTTTTTATGTAGTTGCAATGGAGAGTTTTAGAGGCAAATTGTTCCAGACTTGAAAGATTTGGAAAAAGACATCGGAGTTGTAATATTCTGAAATGATTGTGTAGATTCCAGGCAACCGTTGCTCAGAAAGATGTTGTTTACCAGAACATGTGAGTTAAATCTGATACATAAGTGCAATATGGGACTTCCTGTTCAGATGGGGGAATTATCAGAGTAATGAGACGCTGAGATCATGTTCAAATACGGGATGAAAGATGAGAAAACAGCTTTCAATCTGGATGGATGGATGGATGGATGGATGGATGGATGGATGGATGGATGGATGGATGGATGGATGGATGGATGGATGGATGGCAGACGGTCGGATGTCTCACCGATCCAGACGTCGTTGTTGAACCAGCTCAGGTTCATCTGGGAGCTGTCATAGTAACCAATCTTCTTATAACTTCCTCCTGCAACATCAAGAGGAACAACAGGAGCTAATTATGTGTAATTCCTTCTGTCACAGAGCGAGTAAACATGTATTTATAGCGCAGGTATTTCTGTCAGTGCAGCCCACGAGAGCAGCAGAAATGAGATAAACAGCTAAAGTAAATGATGGATGAAAAGCAGCATGGGGAGGAACAAGGGGAGAGAAGGAGAAAAGGGGAGAGGGGAACCGGGAATGCTGATGAGCTGCGGGTGGGATCAGGCATTCCAGTCAGGTCGCCTCATCCTGGATGTCAAATTACCTCAACGCCACGGCAGGAAGCGAGAGACGCAGCGTCATGGAGACAAGGGGGCTGGATTAGAAATTTTTATCCGTTAGGACGCCAATGAGAACAGAGGTGGAGAATAATCCCCCACCTTATCTGGAGCTGGGAAACTCATTAAGTCACTGGTGACAAATAGGATGCCATTTCCAGAAACAGCTTAAAACCGAGAGGCTTTTGGCCAATTAGAGCGAAGGCCTGAGTCACCACATTCCTGCATTAAGTCTGTTAGCATGCGCCGCTACAGCGTTAAGACTGCAGCCAGCTGCTGCAGCAGCAGCAGCTGCAGCAGCAGCAGCAGCAGTTAAGTCTGTTAGCATGCGCCGCTACAGCGTGAACACTACAGCCAGCAGCTGCAGCAGCAGCTGAAGCAGCAGCAGCAGCAGAAGCAGCAGCTGAAGCAGCAGAAGCAGCAGCAGCAGCAGCAGCAGCAGAAGCAGCAGCAGCAGAAGCAGCAGCAGCAGAAGCAGCAGCAGCAGCAGCAGAAGCAGCAGCAGCAGTAGCTGCAGCAGCAGCAGTAGTTGCAGCAGCTGCAGT